>NW_012106864.1:379211-393346 GCF_000951045.1 Mandrillus leucophaeus
TTTTTGAGACAGAGTCTCGCTCTGTCGCCCAGGCTGGAGTGCAGTGGCCGGATCTCAGCTCACTGCAAGCTCCGCCTCCCGTGTTTACGCCATTTTCCTGCCTCAGCCCCCCGAGTAGCTGGGACTACAGGCGCCCGCCACCTTGCCCGACTAGTTTTTTGTATTTTTTAGTAGAGACGGGGTTTCACCGTGTTAGCCAGGATGGTCTTGATCTCCTGACCTCGGGATCTGCCCGTCTCGGCCTCCCAAAGTGCTGGGATTACAGGCTTGAGCCACCGCGCCCGGCCAGGACTTTATTCCTTTTTAAGTATGGCTAGACAAATAACATTTTGTTGTATGGGTATACCACATTTTGTTCATTCTGTCATTATTTGATGGACTTTTGAATTGTTTTCACTTTGGGCTATTATAAATAATCCTGCTGTGAACATTCATATACATGTTTCTATGTGAATGTAACTTTTCATTTATTTGTAGTGTTATGTTGAAGTAGAATTGCTGGGTCATATGGTAACTCTATGTTTTAAGAAACTGTGTAATTATTTTACAAGCAGCTTTACTATTTTACACTGCTACCAGAAGTGTACAAGGAGTTTCGATTTCTTTACATTCTCTTTAAAACATATTATTGTGTAACTTTTTAAATATAATCATCCAAACAGGTGTGAAATATCTCAGTATGGCTTTTATTTTCATTTTGATGATGGCTAATGGTGTTGAATATCTCTTCATGTGCCTTTTTCCATCTATCTATACTCTTCAGTAAACTGTTTGTGACTTTTGCCTATTTTGTAACTGAATTTTTTTTTTCTATTGAGTTTTGGGAGCCTTTTATGTATTCAAGATACTAGTATTTGTGAAACATTGACTTTGTATCCTACAATCTTGCTGAACTTGTTTATTAGTTCCAGTTTTTATGTGTATTCCTTAGGATTTTCCATATGCAAGGTGTGTTTAACGAGAGATAGTTTTACTGCTTCATTTTCAATCTTTCATTTCCCTGGCAATTGCTTTGAGTAGAACTTACAGTACAATATTTAATAGAAGCAACAAAAGCAGACATCATTATCTTGCTCCTAATTTTAAGGAGAAAGAATTTTGGTTTTTGCCAGTAAGTATGAAGTTAAATTTGGATTTTTCATAGATATCCTTCATAAGATTGAGGGAGTTCTTTCCTATTCCTAGTTTGTTGAGTTTTTCTTTTTAATAAGTGAGTGTTGAATTTGTAAATGCCTTTTATTCATTTCAATAGATGTTAGTTTTTGTCCTTTATTCTATTGCTATAGTGTATTGCATTTATTGACATTGGATGTTAAACTAACCTTGTATTCCTGCGATCAATTATACTTTATCATGGTATATAATTCTTTCACTATGTTTCTGGACTTGAATTGCTGGAATTTTGTTACTGGAACTGTTCTTACCCAGGTATTTAGTGACTTTATGAGGGTCAAACTGTTAAGTCCAATAGCATCTGTTCATTGATTTAGCATCTGAGATCATTCTACATCGTCCTCTAATATTTTCCTTTTTTCCTGTATCACATGAAAAGCCATTAATCTTTCAGGTCCTTCCTTTGGCTTTGCCTTTTTGTGTTCTCTCTGTTCTCATCTGTTATAGATAGCACTTATCTTTATATATCCTTAACTAGATTGAATGTCTCTCAAAGTTAGGCTGTTATTTTCCTTCACTTTCCATAGTGCATCATATGTGAAGACTTTCAAACTGCTCCTCCTCCTCTCTTTTCTTTTCTTTCTTCCTACTCCCTCCCCTCTCTCCTTTTCCTTTCCCCCTTCCTCCTTATATGCTGTATCCCTCTCACCCTCCTTATTTTCCTTTTCCTTTTTCTGGCTAAGTAAATGTGTGTGTGTGTGTGTGGAGAGAGAGAGAGAGAGAGAGAAAAGAAACACTTAAAGAAGAATGGAATTGAAGAAGACAGTTTTCTATTTAAGCACTAACTATAAACTATTGATCAGTGTGTCTTGGGAAGAGAATAGTAAAGATGGAAGTAAAGGAAGATACTTGGAGTAGTTTTCACTTAATAAAATGTCAGTGAGTAGAATTAGAAAAGACAAAAGAATGAGAACAGTCTGTTGTATCAAGCAGATTAAACACTTAAAGGATTTTAGGACCGTGTTTCCCAGATTGTGCTTTAGATGTTAATATGTGTTTGGGGGTAAACTAAGTCATTTAAGTCTAGCAATTTCTGTGTAAAATAAAGCTAAACAGTATTTAGAGATTCTAATAGATTGGCATATTGCCAATATTAAATGATCATAATAGTTAGCATTTCTCAAACATATTTAAACATGAGTCACCTGGAAAACACTGTAGCAGTCACCTAGGCATGCTTAGCTTTTAGATGGGGAATGTCCACTGGCCACAGCTTCAGAAATGTCAGGGTAGTGGATGGGATAACATGGTAGTAGATATATATTTTTTTAATTGTCTTGATAATTAAATTTCGGCTCAACCATTATAAAGTCAAGCCGTTAGATAAATATAATCATGTGATGATTATATATGATATTTTTTCTGAAACTACTTCCTCAGCATTTAAACTTGCCTCTTAGCCTTCAATTTATAGTTGCAAAAATAAAGAGTATAAAATATTTTAAAGCAACAGTATCACAATAAATATTAATAAAATAAAATGTGACTTAAGGCCAAAACAAAAAAAAAATAAATTGTATATTTATTCATTAATGTTGTGGTTAAATACAAAGTCAGGTAGGGAAACATTTGCAATATAAGATATATAGGTACTTAAATTCTGCAATAAAACCAATTTTTTTGTTATTATTATGCTGTAAGTTCTGTGGTACATGTGCAAAACGTGCAGGTTAGTTACATAGGTATACATGTGCCATGGTGGTTTGCTGCACCCATCAACCTGTCATCTACATTAGGTGTTTCTCCTAATGCTATCCCTCCCCTAACCTCCCACCCCCTGACAGGCCCCAATGTGTGAAGTTCCCCTCCCTCTGTCCATGTGTTCTCATTGTTCAACTCCCACTTATGAGTGAGAACATGTGGTGTTTGGTTTTCTGTTCTTGTATTAGTTTGCTGAGAATGATGGTTTCCAGCTTCATCCATGTCCTTGCAAAGGATATGAACTCATCCTTTTTTTATGGCTGCATAGTATTCCATGGTGTGTATGTTCCATATTTTCTTTATCCAGTCTATCATTGATGGGCATTTGGGTTGGTTCCAAGTCTTTGCTATTGTGAACGGTGCTGCAGTAAACATATGTGTGCATGTGTCTTTATAGTAGAATGATTTATAATCCTTTGGGTATATAGCCAGTAATGAGATGGCTGAGTCAAATGGTATTTCTAGTTCTAGATCCTTGAGGAATCGCCAAACTGTCTTCCACAATGGTTGAACTAATTTACACTCCCACCAACAGTGTAAAACCGTTCCTATTTCTCCACATCCTCTCCAGCATCTGTTGTTTCCCGACTTTTAATTTTTTTAAAGAAATTTTCTGTGAAAATTTCATATTGATAGTGCAGAAGACACATGTATTTCAGTGACAAATTTGATTTATCAAAAAAATTATATGTATGAAAAAATAATGAAAAACAAAATATTTATTAAAAACTGCTTTTGTATTTTTAAAGAAACAATTCATTTGTTCATTAGTAATGACAATTGTATTGTTTAAAATTTTAATTGGCTAATAGTAATTATTACACGCTTAGGTTGTCTTAGAAGAAGGGGTTTCCATAATGGCATTGTAATGGTTAATACTGATTGCCAACTTGACTGAATTGAAGGATACAAAATATTAATCTTGGTTGTGTCTGGATTCACATTTATGTCAGTGGGCTGGGGAAGGCAGATCCACCCTTAACCTAGTGGGCACAATCTAATCACCTTCCAACGAATATAGCAGGCAGAAAAAGTGAAAGAGACAGGCCTAGCCTCCCAGCCTACATTTTTCTCCTGTGCTGGATGCTTTCTGCTCTTGAACATCAGACTCCAAGTTCTTCAGCTGGACTCAGACTGGCTCTCCTTGCTCCTCAGCTTGCAGACAGCCTATCGTGGAACCTTGTGATCAAGTAAGTTAATGCTTAATAAACTCCCCTTTATCTATCTATCTATCTATCTATCTATCTATCTATCTATCTATCTATCTATCTATCTATCTTATTAGGTCTGTCCCTCTAAGAGAACCCTGACTAATACAGGCATAATGCAGAATAAAATACAGGTGGAAAATTTGGGCAGGGTGAAAAATAGGTAAAACTTTCATTATTACTAATAGTGTTGTAGTACCAAAAATAAGCTTTTAATGATTAAATATAATCTTGACTTATTAAAATACATGATATTGTTTGTATTATTTCATTTTTTAGACCTGGTCCTGGAACTGTACAGTTAAGGGGCTGCATTCTTCCATCAGAAATGCCTTCTCATGTGCATTCTTACCAAGTCATCTTTCAATTTCTATCTTCTATCTGAAGGCAGGTCATCACTTTAATGGAGTATTCTTCACATTCGCAACATGTGTTTCTGAGAATCTTTGCCCATTTCCCAAGGCTTTTTCCCAATCACTCACTCCCTAAATACCTTCCAGCCTTCCCCGATTCTTCTGATCTGCAAGGGCAGAGGGAGTCATTATGAACCCTAGGCTATCACAGTACCCTCTTCACACCTCAATTACTGCACTTACACCTTATTACATTATTTCTGAAATAATAACCTATCTTCTTGCACAAAATAATTACTGAATTTTAACAGATGCAAGGAAGAGATCCTTAAAAAAGTTAAAAAAAATCACTGATATGGAGAAAAGAACATGAATGTGGATAAAAAGTTCAGTGAGAAAAGTCCAATGTTATGGTATTTTTAATGATTAAGTCTCTAATGGAAGTCAGAGTTTCCTTCAGACACAGTATAAAAGAGGAATATAATCATTGAGAAAATATTTTCATAGCTCTTGATTATAAAGTACATTTTTCATGTGGTATTGCTTTTACAATATTTCATGTGGTATTGTGTAAAGATTGATAAGAGAATG
Source organism: Mandrillus leucophaeus (assembly GCF_000951045.1). Lineage (NCBI taxonomy): Eukaryota > Metazoa > Chordata > Mammalia > Primates > Cercopithecidae > Mandrillus > Mandrillus leucophaeus. The sequence goes on from NW_012106864.1 coordinate 384,238, forward strand.
TCAACAGTATGTTAGGAGACAAATATGTTGAAAAAAATATAGTGATTACTTTTGTATAATTCTTTCCTGTAGATTTTATACTTAAAACTCAAAGCATAACATCTGTGTGTGTGTGACTTAATAATTTTATACAGAAATAAGCATGTAGAGTCAGAACTTTTTTAAAAATATAAAGTATGCACAGTAGAGTTTTATAATTCTCTGTTAAACGTGCCTGTCTTTTGCATTACCAAAAGACAGAAAGTGCATTTTAAATTTCGTTATGTCTAGTTACAATAACAAGGTCAGTATCAGAGACATAGAAGGTGCTAAATGAATTCCAGCATTTTCTGTTTGAATAAATGAATAAAACATATTGTCCAACAATGGTCATTACACATAGTATCTGTGGTTCTTTTTTATACTTTGAAGATAAAATGAAAATTGCAAGCTAGATAGCAAAACAAGTCAATTTTGATTTGCACATATTAATGTATGATCTTACGCACATAGTTTTACACACACACACACACACACACACAGAGTTTTATTTTCACTCTTCAACAGTGGGTTTTGTTGTTTACATTATACAACATTTACCCCATGTCCACTTGTTAATTTAGGTCCTTTCAGAGCAGTGGTGCCTATTTGTATTCATTTGTTTCCATGTTTCCTGGAGTAACAGTTTGTTCACGGATCATATTTTTTTTTCTTGAGCTCTTCTTTTCTCATTGTTATGTTTTGTTTGGACAACTACACTTTATAGGTTTTCTCATTTGGATTATTCAACTTGGGATGGTGAAATTTTAACATCTCAACCCTGACTGAAAATTTTCCTTGTTCAACTGAAATGGAGTTGAGCTTTGGTGAAATGAGGTTAAATATGGGTTGTCTACAGCTTTGTCTGCTCTTGTACACTTTTCACAGATAAAAATTACGCTAGATTGTATTTTTATGCCACAGAATTAATGACTGAATATGCAGTATGTAGTATTATAAAGGTTCCATGGCATAATGGGATCTTAAACATGCTTTATGACATTTCCAGCCAAATGGTTGCATGGAATTCAAAATCTCAGTAAACCTATTCAAATTCTAGGGAATATGAAAGAATAATGGAAAAAAATTGAGGACTTAATGTTCTAAACTCCTTCAATAAGTTAATTATAAAATGAATTATTGAGTTAATGTGCACTTTACTTTCATGCAGAACAATTTTCCTTTAGTATTTCCTAATGACTCAAAAAAATTGAAAAGGGCAGATTTTAATGTTAGCATTTTTACTAATAGATTCTATTTTTCAAGCATAGGTTTCATCTAAATGTGGATGGTAAGGCTTTTCTACCTAAAATATTTTCTTAGATTAAAAACTAAGGTGTGAGCCATTTTAATTTTGAAAAAAGGTCCCATCCCTCTGCTCTACTGATCTCTATTGCATCTACAAACTTCATCATGGCAATATATTCATTTGTTCCATTTTGTTTTCTCATTAGGTATTTAAATTCATTAACAAAATGATGTAGTATTTAGTGCTTTTACATGACTTTTTACAAAGCTCTGCGACCTGTTCAATATTCTCTAGTTTATTTTACTGGCAGCTCAACTCAAATACAGTTGTTTTGAAAGAATCTAGTAGCTTCAGGGTTTAAGTTGCATAACTATGGTTTTATTAAGGCCAAAGAGAAATTCAAAAAATAAGACCAGTTTTTAAGTAATGAAGTTAATATTTTTTTCAAGATGAGAAAAGGGAAGGATAAGAGTAGACTATAAAAATGGACTAAAACTTATAAGTAGAATTATTGATCTCCATCTTAGACCTGAGTCTTTGTATTATATTCATTCATTCAACCATAAAAAACTTTTTTGAGGCATACTCAAGGCAAAGATTTCTGGGAATTAAATATCAATTCTTCCCACTCCAGACCTTCAGGAGGCTATACTCTATTAAGTGAATAATAGACACATAAATGTCTACAATATTTGATAAAGATATAAATAAAGTGCTACAGATTTTAGAAAATGAAAAGAGTATTTCCAACTGGGGAAACAAAAAGCCCTCTAGAAAAGATGGAAATTGAGTTAGACCTGAAAAGACTAGGAGAATTTTGATAAATGTTGGTAGAAGAAGGCATTGTAGGCAGATAGAATAGCTAGAGGTTAAATATAATTGGAGAATCATAGATGTTTTGTTTTGTTTTACTATTTTATAAAATGTTTTTTAAGTAAGAAATATTTTGACTAACTAAATTAAGCTTCTTGACAGGTATAGAATACTGAATGCAAGTCTATGAATGCATTTTCACATTTTCAAGTGCACTTAGAATGTTTACAAAAAAGAATCATATGCTAGGGCATAAAGCAAATTTTACTAAGTGGTTTAAACAACAAATATTTATTTCTCACAGTTCTTTAGACTGGGAAGCTCAAGATCAAGGTGCCAGCAGATTCGATGTTTGTTGAATCCCTGTCTGACTCACAGAATGGCTGGTTGCCTTCTTGATATATCCTCACATGGCTGTGACAGAGATCATCTCTCTCCTGTATCCTCTTAAAAGGGTACTAGTCCCATTCATAAGGGCTTCATTCTCATGACCTAATTACCTCCCCAAAGTCCCACTGCTCAATCCTATAACATTGGAGATTAGGGCTTCCATATATGAATTTTGGGGGTACAAAATCAGTCAGTGCATAGCATCTGACATTAAAAATTTGTCTCTTACCTACCTCTTTAGGCTTATATTCAACTACCTTAGTGCTCCATTTCCCCCAATAATGTCTGACAAAAAATAATCACGTATCACTTTTTATAAATTTTTTTATTGAGATATAATGTACCTGATAACATTCTGCCAATGTCATTTCCAATTTAATAATTTTAGTGAAATGTTACTACCATCACTACTATCCAGTTTTTCAATAATTCCATCACTCTAAAAATTATGTTGATAGCATTTTAAACTAATTTATATTATTAATTTCAAATTAATTTCAGTCTTAGGCACCTTTGGTTTGCTTTTCAGTCTGCATACACAATCTGTCTTCTATAATTTAAATCATACAATGCAAAATATTTTGAATCTAATATGTTTTTGAGGTTCATTATTTGCAGTTCATTATTTCGTCTTTTTTATTGCTGAAGAGTATTTCATTGTATAGTATACAACATTTTGCTTATGAAATCACCAACTGATGAATATTTTCATTGTTTCCAGATTTGGGCTGACATGAATTACGTTGCTAAGGATTTTTATTTACAAGTCTTTGCGTGGACATATGTTTTTATTTCTCTTGGGTAGAATACTAGGATTGGAATTGCTGGGTCACAGAGCAGATTTATGTTTCACTTTAAGGCTGTGGTCCCCAGTGGTTTTGGCACTAGGGACTGGTTTTGTGGAAGACAATTTTCCATGGATTGGGCAGGGGCAGATAGGGGAATCATTTTTGGAGGAAACTGTTCCACCTCAGATCTTCAGGCATTAGATCCTTATAAGGAGTACACAACCTAGATCCCTCACATGCACAGTTCACAATGAGGTTTCTGTTCCTATAAGAATCCAGTGTCACCACTAATCTGACAGGAGGTGGGGCTCGGGTGGTAATGCTATCTTGCCCATTGCTCACCTCCTGCTGTGTGGCCTGGTTCCTAACAAGCCAAGGACTAGTACCAATCCTTGGCCTGCGGGTTAGGGACACCTGCTTCAAAGAACGAATAAAATGTTTGCCAAAGTGACATGTAATTTTACATCTCTGCCAGCAATGTATGAAGGTTCCAATTTCTTCACCTCCCAGCCGGTACTTGGTATTGTCTTCTTTATTATAAGTCTTCTGTTAGGTATGTAACATTATGACATTGTGGATTAATTTACATTTTTTACTAAGGAATGATATGAAACACTTTTTCATTTATATATATCAGCTATTTGTATACCTATGGTGAAATGCCTGCTTAAGCCTTCTGTCCATTTTCTTGTCTGTCTTATTGAGTTTGTCTTATTGAGTTATAAGTTTGTCTTATTGAGTTATAAGTATTCTTTAATTGTTTTGAATATAAGGTATTCATCAGATTTGTTATTTGCAAACATATTCTCCCTGCCTGTGGACTATTTTTATCTATGTTTTCGTCCAGAAGTTTGAAAATATTAGCTCTTACACTTATGCATTTAATGTCCATCTGTGTAAAAAATCAGTTGACCAGAAATACGTAAGAGTTTATTTCTGAATTCTCATTTATTTTTCATTTACATATAAGCCTATCCATATCCTACTATCATATTGTCTTAATCAGTGTAATTTTACAGTAAGTTTTGAAATCAAAGTCCTCCAGCTTTGTTTTTCCATGTCTTTTCAAGTCAGCTCATTAACTTCTTTCAAAAAATGCCTATGAATTTGACACATGTTGTATTTTATCTATACATTTTTTAGGGGAGGAAGGCCACTTTAACTCCACTGAAACTTTCAGTTTATGAACATGAAGTGTCTGTTTATGTCTTTTTCTCAGTAAAGTTTTGTTGTCCTCATTTGTACAAATTATATCATTCTTTATTCACTTTATTCCTAGGTATATTATTCTTTCTTAAGCTGTTATGATTTTTTAACTTTCATTGTTAGATTTTATGTTGATAAAAAATATAATTGGTTTTTCATTATATTTTTCTTTAGCTTATGAAGAAAATTTAAAAGCCCTCATTACACCACTCTCCACCACAATACTTGTTTCCCGCAAACAAATAATGCTGTCAGTTTGAATTTTCATCTCTTCTGGTGCTAACCTCCATCTTGCTAAATAAATTTTAATTTTAGACATTAACCTTTTTTTTTCCTAAATAAAAAGTAAGTCAGATTTCACCACCTTGTTTCTCAGTACGCTTTTTTTCCTTCAAAATGCTGGTAGTTATTTTTTGTCACTCTTTTGATTATAATTGTTGTTTTAAACAGTACTCTTAGTGTTTCAGTTTTCATTAGGAGCAAAACAGCAAAGCATCACTGCTTCTCCACTTCCTCACTTAAAAATAATAGGCAACAGCAATGGGAATGAAAAAAATCTCCACAATTTACACCATTAGTGAGAAGGACCTAGGGATTTCTGACAAATTCCCTTTAAGATGTAAATGAACAGGTACCAGAGGGCACTCAAACCTAGCAGAATTACTGCAAATAGCTGTGACGGTGTGGTGGCATCATGGGGGAAATTAGGGAGCTCAAGGAAGACCTAGAGAAAGCAGCACCCAGAGGACATCCCCACCCCTAGTGGAAACTGATTTAACCAATTCTGAGAATAAACAGGATAGCAAACGAGTGCTGTAAGTGGCTAAGTGGAGAAAGGTATGATGAAGGGAAGAGAAAATGCAACAAAAACAGTTACTGAGCTGAAGAAGTTTCTCCCCTGCGTGTCCAAGTTTCCTCCCACTGGTCCAAGAAAATCCAACACTTATATTTAAACATAAATACTAATTTTATTAAAAATAATGAGAATATGAAAAATTTTTTATTGGAGTAATATCAGTTAACATGAGATCTACTCACTTAAAAATGTAAATGTACAATACAGTTTTGTTAATTATAAGCCTTATGTTTTACAACAGATTTCCAGGACATATTCATCTTGCACAAATGCAACTTTAGACCCACTGGACAGCTGCTTTCCATTTTTCCCACCCTTCAGTGTCTGAAAATCCCCATTCTAGTCTCTGTTTCTGTGAGTTTGAACATACTAGATACCTTATAGAAGTGGAATCATGAAATATTTTTCTTCTGTGACTGGCTTAGTTCATTTAGCACAATGTCTTCCAGGTTCGTTCATTTTGTCTCATATGGTAGGATTTCCTTCTTCAAATGTCCATTGATGAATGAATGGATAAAGAAAATGTGGTGTCTGCATACAAGAGAATATAATTCAGCCCTTCACTAATTTTTGTATCAGGGTAATAATACTGGCCTTTTTCAACACTTTGGATTTATTACTCCACTGTTTTCTAGACTCTGCTGCCTTTGATGAGAAATCTGCTGTTAACTTTATTGTTTTCCCTGTATATGATGTGTCAGTACTTTTTTGTGGTTGTTGTTTACTGTTTTAAAAATTTTATCTTTGTCCTTGACATTGGACCACTTGATAATAATGTGGCTAGTGTGGATCTTTCTGTGCTTATTCTGAGATTTTTTGAGCTTCACAGATTATATGTTCCTCAAATGTGGGAAGATTTTAGGACTCTCTCCTAATCTATGTGTTCACATGTACTCCATAGGTCATGGAGTTTTGGATGGTTTGACTCTGCTCTGGTCTCTGCCAGACATGTATATAGTTTCTGGTCAAACTGATATAGTTGGAGAAATTTTCAGGCCCTCTATCCTCATCTAATTTCCTGGAATTCCCTTTTATAACCTACCTAGTCCAATGGACCATTGCTTATCTTAAGCAGGCTACAAACTCAGAGTGGCAGAGCTAGTGGCCCTCCCATTTGCTTTCCACTAGGAGTACCACATTTATTGACAGTTTCCAATAAGGTACACATCTTCCCACAGAGATGGGGAAGATACTGAATTTCATGGTTTTACCTACTCTGATTGAACTCTTATGTTCACAGGTCTGCAGAGGTGATAGGAGCAACGTTAGTTCAAAATGCCATAGAGGCTTACTGTTGTTACCTGAAATTCAGTATTTCTCTGTATGCCTTTGTTCAATTTCCAATGCACTACAATGGTTGTCTTTGACAGTTTTGTCATTCTCTAACATTACTTTTTGGGGAAGAGTTTTTTTTTTTTTTAATCTCTTTATATCATCATATTGTAGAGGAATCTCCTGTCTATTTTTAAAGTATGTTGAATAAATTACTGAGTAAGCGAACAAATGAATTGTTACAACTATCTTGTAATGGTCTATATAAGTACAACTCAAACACATACTTGGCAAAGGCAGAACCCTTGCATTCCAAAGTATTTCAAAGTTTTATATTATATGTTTTAAAAAGTAATAAACGTAAATAAATGGAACAGAGTAGAGAGCCTAGAAATAGCCCCACAAATGTGCCTAACAAGTTTTTGAGAAAAGGGCATGGCAATTCATTGGAAGAGGAGTAATCATGTCAACAAATTTGTCACCATTTCAATAAATTGTGCAAAAGGAATTGGACATCTATGAATAAAGGAAACAAATTTTGACCTAAGCCTCACATCATATGCAAATATTAACTCAAACAGGATTATGAATTTAATGTAAGATGTAAAACTATAAAATATTTAGAAAAAAATTAAGAAAATCTTTGGGACCTAAGACTAGGCAAGAGTTCTTAGACTAGACACAAAAAGCATAATATATAAAAGGAAAATTTTATAAAATTGGCTTTATAGAATGTTAAAAAATTGCTTGTGAACATCCTAAGAGGATATAAAGAAAAATTATAAACAGAGAGAAAATATTTGCAAACCACATATTCAACAAAGGACTTGTATCTAGAATATAAAAAACCTCTACAAGCTGAACATTAAACAATAATTCCAATTACAAGATGGGAAAAGGACATGAATATATATTTTACAAAAGAGGCACAGATGACAAATAAGTGAATGAAAATATGTACAACATAATTAGCCATTAGAAGGATGCAAATTAAAACCACGATGAGATAGCACTATATACCTATTACAATGGATACAATTAAAAAATAGGGATAGCATCAACTCCTAAGTGAGAATGTGGAGAAACTTGATTCATCGTACTTTACTGTTGGTAATGTTAGATGCTATAATCACTAGGGAAAATTATTTGACTTAAAATCTAGCCATTGCACTCTCAGATATTTATACCAGAGAAGTGAACACTTATTTTCAAGCAGAAATTTGCACATACATTTTCATAGGGTCTGAATTTGTAATAGCACTAAATTGGAAAATACTTACATATCTTCCAGTGGTTAATGGTTAAACAAACTGTGTGGCACATTCACACTATTTGAATATTACTCAGCAATAAAGTGAAATGAACTAGTGATACATGCAACACTGTGAATGGACTTCTGAAAATTATGTGATTAAAAATATAAATTTCAAAAGAATAGACACTGTGTGTATAATCCTATTTATCGACTATTTGTGAAATAAGCAGAGAGATGGGTGCTGATTAGTAGTTGCCAGGTACTGAGGGCAGGGGATTGAACAGCTACAAGGGGGTTGTAAGGAGAATTTTGGTGATTGTGACAGCACAGTTACGTATCTTAATAGTGGTTTTAGTTACACAAAGCTGTCTGTGATGAAATTGCATAGAGCTACACATACCCAGATACTGCTCCCACTCCAATATGAGTACATGTGTAGCTGGTGAAATCTGAATAACCTCTGTGACTTGAACTAATGCCAGCCAGTTTTTTGATGTTGATATTGTACTGTAATTCCACGTGATGTTAACACTGAGAAGAGACTGATTGAATGGTTTGTGGTACCTCCCTGCACATTTATTTGTGACTTCCTGTGAATCTGTAATTATTTCAAAAAATATTAAAAACATTTTGAAAGAGAAAATAATTCAAAGTTGAAAAATAATGAAAAATATAAATAATAAACATGGCTAATTAAAAAATTTTAAAACATAAGAACATTGTAGAAAATTAAAATAAATAAAAACTCAAAAAACATGATTAATTCTCACACATAGAACTACTGTTGATATTCTGGTATACACATTTTTCTTTCTTTTCATGTATGTACGAAATATTGTTCCGTAATAGACTTTAAAAATATTACATTGTGAGTATTTTATAATCTCATTAAATATTCTTCTACATAGTTTTAAATGTTTACATAAGAGTGAAACATGTGTAAGTGCCATAACTACTAAAGAAATTATTTGTGGACATTTAATTAGGTTCTGATTTTTATTATGGCCAAAAGAGCTGCACAAAATATTCTTTCAGACTTTTCTTTACTTAAACTTACAATTATTCAGGACACATTTCTTGACGTGGAAATAGTAGGTCAAAGATTAGGCATATTTCTAGTTTTCTAATATATATCCAAAAGTTGCTCTTGGCTGGGTGCAGTGGCCCACACCTGTAATCCCAGGACTTTGGGAGGCCAAGGTGGGCAGATCATTTGAGACCAGGAGTTTGAGACCAGCTTGGCCAACATGGAAAAATCCCAT
>NW_012106864.1:393396-397252 GCF_000951045.1 Mandrillus leucophaeus
GTAAAACTATAAAATATTTAGAAAAAAATTAAGAAAATCTTTGGGACCTAAGACTAGGCAAGAGTTCTTAGACTAGACACAAAAAGCATAATATATAAAAGGAAAATTTTATAAAATTGGCTTTATAGAATGTTAAAAAATTGCTTGTGAACATCCTAAGAGGATATAAAGAAAAATTATAAACAGAGAGAAAATATTTGCAAACCACATATTCAACAAAGGACTTGTATCTAGAATATAAAAAACCTCTACAAGCTGAACATTAAACAATAATTCCAATTACAAGATGGGAAAAGGACATGAATATATATTTTACAAAAGAGGCACAGATGACAAATAAGTGAATGAAAATATGTACAACATAATTAGCCATTAGAAGGATGCAAATTAAAACCACGATGAGATAGCACTATATACCTATTACAATGGATACAATTAAAAAATAGGGATAGCATCAACTCCTAAGTGAGAATGTGGAGAAACTTGATTCATCGTACTTTACTGTTGGTAATGTTAGATGCTATAATCACTAGGGAAAATTATTTGACTTAAAATCTAGCCATTGCACTCTCAGATATTTATACCAGAGAAGTGAACACTTATTTTCAAGCAGAAATTTGCACATACATTTTCATAGGGTCTGAATTTGTAATAGCACTAAATTGGAAAATACTTACATATCTTCCAGTGGTTAATGGTTAAACAAACTGTGTGGCACATTCACACTATTTGAATATTACTCAGCAATAAAGTGAAATGAACTAGTGATACATGCAACACTGTGAATGGACTTCTGAAAATTATGTGATTAAAAATATAAATTTCAAAAGAATAGACACTGTGTGTATAATCCTATTTATCGACTATTTGTGAAATAAGCAGAGAGATGGGTGCTGATTAGTAGTTGCCAGGTACTGAGGGCAGGGGATTGAACAGCTACAAGGGGGTTGTAAGGAGAATTTTGGTGATTGTGACAGCACAGTTACGTATCTTAATAGTGGTTTTAGTTACACAAAGCTGTCTGTGATGAAATTGCATAGAGCTACACATACCCAGATACTGCTCCCACTCCAATATGAGTACATGTGTAGCTGGTGAAATCTGAATAACCTCTGTGACTTGAACTAATGCCAGCCAGTTTTTTGATGTTGATATTGTACTGTAATTCCACGTGATGTTAACACTGAGAAGAGACTGATTGAATGGTTTGTGGTACCTCCCTGCACATTTATTTGTGACTTCCTGTGAATCTGTAATTATTTCAAAAAATATTAAAAACATTTTGAAAGAGAAAATAATTCAAAGTTGAAAAATAATGAAAAATATAAATAATAAACATGGCTAATTAAAAAATTTTAAAACATAAGAACATTGTAGAAAATTAAAATAAATAAAAACTCAAAAAACATGATTAATTCTCACACATAGAACTACTGTTGATATTCTGGTATACACATTTTTCTTTCTTTTCATGTATGTACGAAATATTGTTCCGTAATAGACTTTAAAAATATTACATTGTGAGTATTTTATAATCTCATTAAATATTCTTCTACATAGTTTTAAATGTTTACATAAGAGTGAAACATGTGTAAGTGCCATAACTACTAAAGAAATTATTTGTGGACATTTAATTAGGTTCTGATTTTTATTATGGCCAAAGGAGCTGCACAAAATATTCTTTCAGACTTTTCTTTACTTAAACTTACAATTATTCAGGACACATTTCTTGACGTGGAAATAGTAGGTCAAAGATTAGGCATATTTCTAGTTTTCTAATATATATCCAAAAGTTGCTCTTGGCTGGGTGCAGTGGCCCACACCTGTAATCCCAGGACTTTGGGAGGCCAAGGTGGGCAGATCATTTGAGACCAGGAGTTTGAGACCAGCTTGGCCAACATGGAAAAATCCCATTTCTACTAAAAAATACAAAAATTAGACAGGCATGGTGGCAGGTGCCTGTAATCACAGGTACTTGGAAGGCTGAGGCAGGAGAATCTCTTGAGCCCAGGGAGCAAAGGTTGCAGTGAGCTGAGATTGCACCACTGCACTACAGCCTGGGTGACAGACTCCATCTCAAAAAAAAAGTTGCTCTCAAGAGCATTGTACCAATTTATAGTCCCACTAGGAATATTTGAAATTTGTCTCACAAATTCATACATTAAAAAACACTATCATTAAAATGTCTTTTAATATAAAATATTATCTGTACAAAATGATACATATATATGTATGTCATCAACTTAATAGATGAAAATAATCTTACTCATTTTTTAAAATTTGCTTTAACTTTGATTTAGGCTTATTGGCCATTTTATTATTCTTTGGTGATTTGGTTATTATATCCTTCAACCATTTTATGTTAGAATATTTAACATTTTCTCTAAACATCTTTTGACCTAGCCAGTTTACAATAACATTCTATTTTCAGATTCTATTTCAAAGATATTCAAGTAGTTATTAATAGCAATAACATATTACATGTGCACACTATATTATGCTTTTCAAAATTCTATAAAATTGCTCCTATTGCACCTGTCTTTAGGGAGTGTTAAACAAACCAAACACTGTACTACATTTTACTAGTTTTAAAAGTGCCATAGAAAACAAATAAAATTCTCTAACAACTTGAACCAAAGAGGTTGATAAAATATCGTCATTTTTTCCTGTACTATTTCTCAATTTTTAGCATGTAAAAACCGTTTTAATACTTATTAGTAAAAATAAATATGCGTTATTTTATTGCATTTACTTTATGATCACTAGATATGATAATAACCTTATTCCCTAAGGTCTCTCTCAGACGTTACATAATAAAGACTTTAAGTTATTTCATAAAAAGATGAAAAAAAGTCTTTTTGGCTTTTATGACCACTTTTCAGAATGTGGGATGGCTAGGGGTTACTACAAACACACATCAGGATTTTTATATTCCACTTTGCCCAATTACAGACTTTATGTGAAAATCCTTTAACATCTCAGTGCAATGACTTAACCATCTGTGAAATGTGTGTAGTAAGAATACTTGGTGATTTGAAGCTTAATTAATGTTATAAATGTCCCTTGAAATCCCTGGATAAAAAAGGTACTAAAATTGCAAAATATATGAAATTATAACTAGATTATTTTTCTTTTGAATTTATGAAGTTTTATTGATACAGAAGCATGATGGAAACCAAACATCAAATTTTGAAAGCTGGTCACATTTTATATCTGTATATAATTGGGAGCAAAAGTAAAAAGCCTCTAAAAAAGAGACATAAAACAAAATGACTTCTTAAAACTTAGCTTATGAGATATCATCTCATGCCAGTTAGAATGGCGATTGTTAAAAAGTTTGGAAACCACAGAAGCTGGCGAGGATGCATAAAAATAGGAATACTATTACACTGTTGGTGGGAGGCTAAATTAGTTCAATCATTGTGGGAGACAGTGTGGTGATTCCTCAAGGATCTAGAATGACAAATACCATTTGACCCAGCCATCCCATTACTGGGTATATACCCAAAGGATTATAAATCATTTTACTCCAAAGACACATGCACATGTATGTTTACTGCTGCACTATTTACAATTGCAAAGACTTGGACCCAATCCAAATGCCCATCAGTGACATACTGGATAAAGAAATTGTGGCACATATACACCATGGAATACTATTCATCCATAAAAACTAATGAGTACATGTCCTTTGTACTCATTTTGTGCTCATTATACTCACTTCGACATGAGTACTCATTGTACTCACTTTGACATGGATGAAGCTGGAAACCATCATTCTCAGCAAACTAACACAGGAAAAGAAAACCAAACACCACATGTTCTCACTTATAAGTGGGAGTTGAGCAATGATAAC
>NW_012106864.1:397482-399666 GCF_000951045.1 Mandrillus leucophaeus
TGCCAGAACTTAAAGTAAAAAATAAATAAAAATTTAAAAAGTACCACCAAATAGCTGCCAAAAAAAATAAAACACCTTAGCTTATGTCTACAATTTATAACATGAAAATGTCATGGTTTCTCAACACAGTTTTGGAAATTCAGTAATGTACATCATATAGGTATTTCATTGTTATCCTGTGGGTTCCCTTCACAGTATTATGCAAGAAGGCATCTTAAGAGTAATTCTTCCAGGCTTTCAGTTTTATTTCCTGGAATAAATGTATCAAAACAATATCGTGTGTGTGTGTGTGTGTGTGTGTGTGTTTGTGTGCGGGCGCACACATGAGGGGAGGGGAGAGAGAAAGAGAAAAAGAGAGAATGGGTGTAGTCATATTTTGATGAATCCGAAAAATATTTCTGAAATTTATGTGAGGCATCACCATCACCGTTTTCATTTTTGAACTTATTTTTCCCCATCAAAATAATGCATCTTTTTATTGACTTCACTTCCTTTCAGCCTCTCCAAATCCCTTGAAATATCTGTTGCCTCCTAATGTGTATGAATACTCTTTCAGATTTCTGTGCATCTGAGTTGTGGATAGAAATATTTCAATACTTTATTAGCTTGGAAACCTATCCTAAAACTAAGGCACATTCTCCAATCAGAATAGTTTGAATCCTTTTGGTAAGTTATTTAACTTTTACTTAAACTTATTTCTATTTTTGACATTCTATGGGTTGATATAAATCATAAATGTTTTCTATACATTAATGGTAATAATGAATAATATATACTCTTTAAACTATAAAATATTCATGTGTAAGAAATATTTTATATGTGCACATTTTATTACTTCGTTCTCTTATGGTGTTCTGCAATGGCTTAGTCCTAGGAAAAAATCTGTAGTTGGTACCATGGCCATGATTTTCTGTGATCAGATCACACTACCTGCCCCTCTTCAGCTCTTTTCAGCACACTCTCCTCAATTTTCTCAGTTTCAGGTTTGCAAGAGTGCCTCTTTCTACCCTCACTTCTTAGTAAACCTATTTTTTTTTTAAATTAAATTCCACAACTTCACAATTTCCTGTGTTTGAAGACTGTCCCAAATTCCATATTTTATCTCTTTCTAAAAGCCAGTGCCTTCCAGATTATTACCTTCCCTGGAGTGCCACACTTGAAACCTAATTTAGTGCATCATACTCTTGTAATGATTTAATACATTTTCACAACTGCATAACAAATTTATTATTCATTTATAACTTGTGCCACATAAGACAGGAGACCAAGCTATATAATTCATCATTTCACCATTATTGTCTTGCCCAGTGCCTGACACATAGGAGCCCCTTAATAAATATTTATCGATCTGATTGGTGATATACATTTTCAGATATAAATACCAGAGGAAAAGTTTAGAACTACTGTAGAAGTGTTCTAATGTTGTATATATCTCTATAAAATATCACCTATTAATCAGTTGTCTAAACTTCTACTTGCCCATCTTTACAGGAAAGGTAAACTGCTAATAGCCCACTTCATTTTCAGACAGCACTGATTGTTAATATGTCAATTATTTTCAAACCAATTTTTAAGTCTTCATTACTCCTTTCCTAATGAGAGGTATATTAGACTATTCATACTTGATTATGTTTTCGTTCCTTTAGATCATTTATATCCTCGGTGATATATGAATATAATTAAGATGAATAAATGGCATAATATGAGCAATTATCAGCAAACTAATAATGAAATTAAGTTATATTCTAACTGGAGTGAGTGATAAGCCCATACTATTTCTTTTAAACTCTAGCCTCCATTGTTTTCCACAGCTTCTATTATATGTGATAATAATAATAATACTGGTTAAACATACAGAGCATCTTCTACATATGAGGCACTGTTCCAAGTGTCATAAATACAGTAACTCATTTGCAATAACAACCGGTTGGTGTAGTTTAGTTAGTTTAGTATTATCTTCCCATACATTATTATATAAACACGATTATTTGCCTTTTTATAAGCTTCTGAGTAGTAATTAATAAAGTTATCATCTATTAATACTTTTGATAAGAATTTGTTTAAATTAGTTTTGGAGCAAGGTATTTTGCCAAGTAAAGAAGGATTTGGGGATGATGGGTGTACCTGGCCAAGGCAAGATTGGGAACAGTTGTACTGTGGGCAGAGGATGGAATTGCATCTGTG
>NW_012106864.1:400456-446672 GCF_000951045.1 Mandrillus leucophaeus
CAACTGATAACTTTTGAGAGATTTTATTTTCTGTAAATAGATGACATCAATTATAAACCTCCCAGGTTATTTTATATTTTTAAATTTTTCTCAAAAATGTTTTAGAAAGCAAGTGAAATATTTGAAGTGTTCCACAATATACAATATAAATAAAACATATATTTGTAGTTTTTATATTATAATTTATAGTTTATAAAAAATATTATTCAATAATATATTCAAAATATTATTGTAACCTGCCAATCCACAGATGGTCATCAAAGGATTCATGAATGCTTAAATTATATTAAAAAAGTTGTGTGAATGTGCTTATAAATATAATTTTTATTGTTGTTATTCTTCCTGTGGAAGAATCCCTAAAGTTCATTTACTTAGCATCTATAACCACACAAAAATTAAGAATCCCTGTATATGTGTAAAATTATCATTCTATTCTTTTACAATATGCTAATAAGAGTTGCCACTTATTTGTCACTTAATTAGTATCAAGCATTTGTATTAGTGATTTACATATCTCTCATTTAGTTGTCATAATAATGTTATGAAGCAGGCTCCAATTTTGTATCCACTTTATGACTGAGTCATAGAGACTTAGTAATATGTCCAAAATCATTGAACAAGGATTAGAACCTGGGCCACTTGTTTCCATCCTCTGTGCTATAATGCATTATATTAAATGATATTTCATTAAACAGTCATATGGTTATGGGCCTAACACTGATACAATCACTTTACATATGTTGTCTCATAGGATCCACACAATTACATTATGAATTAAATACAGT
This sequence comes from Mandrillus leucophaeus, assembly GCF_000951045.1. NCBI lineage: Eukaryota > Metazoa > Chordata > Mammalia > Primates > Cercopithecidae > Mandrillus > Mandrillus leucophaeus. Next base: position 401,242 of record NW_012106864.1, read on the forward strand.
TGATTGTCTATATTTATGAAAGAGAAAACTAGAATTTGGATAGTTTAATATATAAATGGGATGATATCTATACCACTTGACTTCAGATATTGCCCAATAAATGGAAATTTCCATTTCTTTCTCTCCTTGTAGATGTTACATGCAAAGGAAATAAAAGATTTGAGAAAAGAAAGTTTGCTCTGACTCCAGTGTTTATGTACCGCATAGGAAAGTTTAGGAGTGCAGTGAAGTTGAGATATAGGAAAAAGTCCAGCATTACTATTCCTACTCAAAAACAGTTTTCATGAAAAGAAATCAATATGGATAGTCAGAAAAGAAATGTTTAATTCATTTGACACATACTTTATTTTAGATATCTAGCCAACCATAGTTTTTACATATTGTAAAACCAAAGAGCAGGTCAGTTACCATTTTGCATACTCTTCTGCTGGACACCTATACTCATGAGTTGAAGATTCATTAGAAGATACTTTTTTCTAGTAATTTCTACTTGAATTTGTTAATTTGGTTTTTAAAGAAATCATTCAGTTTAGTAGCATCCACTTACAGCCAACTTTCCTTTAGAGCATCTTGGGATTCCTTAGCAGTTTAGATGTTTGCCAAACTCAGAAATCCTGGAGAAAATCCACAGACGTTAGCCTTGTTGGTGCTTCTTGTTTGTTTTCCTCTGCCTTCCATCACTTTACATTAACTAAATCCTGACTTAGCCTCAGAAAGTCACATCTGCTTACTGGACTGGAAGATCTACCTGCTCTGGGCTTTCAGGTGCTATTTCTGATGAGACGCCACACCCGTTTCCCTGCTGTATCAGGAGTTCACATCTTGCACTTACCCCAACTCTAATACTCCTATCTCCTTCCAACTCTTTATATTCTCCCCTCCACCCAATATACCGTTGGACCTGGCTCATATTTATCTTCTTCAACCTGTCACTCTTTTAACTGTCTGATTTTATAATCCATGCTGGCAATCTTTCTAAACACGGATGGAAATCTCATTGAATGTGATATTTAATACATATCAACCACCTACTGGGATCTCACTGAAACCTGGGAATGAACCATGAAAAACATTCTACAGTATGGCACTAAGCAGACCATGATATGTTATTTCCTCACTGGCAGCTTCATTCAGTTACTTAGTGTACTGAAGTCTTTTATCACACCAGTTAATAGAAATAATAACTGTATCTCACAGAGTTATTAAGAAATATGCCGTGAAATTTTGTAAACTATGGCTTGCTGGGCATATTATGAAATGAACGTAACTGAACGAAGACTATTCTTGGATCAGTGATGATAATATAGTGTCCTAAAGCAAGGATTATGAATTATCCAAGTCTGAAAACAGTACGTCCATTTAAAATAATTTATAAATCGCAATGCTATGGAAATGTTAATTCTTAGCTCCTTATTTATTCAAAAAATTTTGTTGAGTATCTTCTGTGTGCTTGACTTTTCATTTAGAACTATATCAGATTCAAAGTGGTGTAAAAAATGATTCCTGTGAGCATTTTGGCAGAGATCCTTGCAGTATTTATAAATATCTATACCTAGACATCTGTAAATTCCACATTTGTGGAATTGAATATCAGATTATACTTTTTAAAAAATTTAAATAAATATCATAAAAAGTCTAGTCCATTTTCCACTTCCCTTCCACTTCAGCACTGGGACTCTTTTATTAATGACACAATGTACTAAAGGAAGTTAATAAATGGACTAAGATGAAGACGTTTCTAACGTAGTAGAGAAAATATACATTATTCTCTACTACTATAACCAAAATATCTTATCCTGTTATTCTCTATCCTCTAATTTTGATGAAATTTTTAAATTGTACTTATTTATTTACCATCAATTGTATCTATTTCCCACGTATCCCACTGAAATGAAAGTACCATGAGAACAGGATATTGTCTATCTCGTTCATGGCTATATCCCAGAATCTACACAGTAGTTGGCATTAGAAGCTACTCCAAGCATATGTATTGTATAATAATGAATTTATATGATTATATGAACATTCTCTCTTGTTCTCTCTTTCCCTCTCTCTTCTTTTCCTTCTCTCTGTTCTTCAAACTCCATGAAGGCATAAATCGTGTTTATTTTGTTATTGTTGTCTCCATACGACTTCCACAATAAATGGTACATAGTACATGTTTATAAATATTATAAACAAGCCTTTTCTTTCCAGAGAAACTTATGTTAGCTTAATAGAAACTTTTGATTATGTTCTGATGTTTGGTGATAGTTTTAATATGTTTATATTGCCTCACCTAGGTTACACCTTTCTTATATCCTTTATTAGGGGCAAAGAGTTACCACATGCAAGGTGCTGCATAAATACAAGGCACAAATTTCACTTCCTCTATATCTGGTTATATCCTGTATTGATCATTGTTCTGTGTTATCTATCTTAAGAGTTTATGGGATATTGCTATTACACTTTTACTTTTTTCATGTTAGAATATAAGTGGATTTGTTTCTTTTTCTTTTCTAAAAATTCATTTATTGTAGCTTACAAAAAATAAGACATTTTAAGTAGGTAAGAAAGAGGTGGCAACAGGAAAACAAATGAAAATAGGAGTGAGATCAATACACAAAAACCATGCTATGAAATACCAAGTATAATCTCTGCAAGGGTGAGCCTCACATTTGACTCTAAGTGGCTGTCATAAAGAGGGTAAAATGGCTTTTATGTTATTCACTAATTTATATTGTAAAAATTAATATTTTTCTAAGGAATATGATTATTGCCAATAATAAGACTAGAAATATTTCTCTCATAGTTACCTTTGAGAAGAATATCCACTTTAAACTAATGAACAACACCTCTCAACAATGGTCCTACTATTGAGAATTTTTCTTAGCATGTTTATCACACAGCACAGCCTCATTCTGTAGAAGGAATTCCATCAGGGACCAACGCTTTATAGTCCAGGCCTGTGTCTTTCTGCTGATCTGGCTTAATCTGAGGAAGTGGGATTGTGTTCTTTTAGGAAATCCTGTGCTTTTGACAGACAGTTAGGTAGTAGTTTTGAGATCTATTCCCTTGGCTATACTTGGAGTGCTGATACATTCATATAATTGAAGAAACTTGTGTAATTTTCCAGGGAAACCATTTCCCTGGGGCAGAGGTATGGATCCTCCAGACATGCAGTCCGCACTTTGAATAAAAGTACATTTTCATCACTGGCGGGAGTCTTGCAGGAAACCCCAGGACACAGCAAAAGACCGAAAGCTAAAAAAATCAATAGTCAAGGATTTATAAAGATAGGTGAAATTTAATCAAACACCCTAGCAGTGATTGTGTGAGCGAATCTGAACATTGCCTTGGCCAATTTGGCTTGAACTTCTTACTACTGAATATAACAAACTATTAATTTCTATTCCTTGAACAAAACTGATGGCAAGGGCAGGATTCTGCTTGGTGTCTGAGACAGGAGACAGAGCACAGGATGCATCCCTTGGAGAAAGGGCACATTCTTTCTTGCATTAGATACTTTTCTTTCTTTAACGATGACTATTGCAGTTTGCGGATATACTTTAAGGAATATACACAAATTAGATAGAGCAGCAAATATTTCATGAGAATGAGAAAGGGAATTATCATTTAATTACTACAAACGTCACACAACCCAGACATTTGCACTAGTGAAGGACTGTAAAACTTAAACTTTAATATCGTCGTGGAAAATCCCCTGTTCTTCGTCATTATAGAGCTGCAGAGGGAATTATGGTGGTTTTCAGAGGCTGGCCTGGGGACTTGGTAGATGGGGAAAGAAAGGGAAGATGTTGGTCAAAAGACACAAAGTTTTAGTTAGGAGGAGTAAATTATATTCATCTTTTGCACAGTATGGTGATTGGAGTTAATCAATAATGTATATTTCATAATAGCTAAAAGAGAGGATTTTAAATTCTTTCACCACAAAGAACTAATAAATATTTACATGCTTGGAAACACCACATGGTACCCAGTAAATATATGTATAGGATTATTATTTCTCTATCAAAAATAAATAAAATAAAATAACAGCCATAATCAGGTCCTTATGGCCATAGAACTCCCTTATCCTTATATTATTCTAGGCGATATGATGGTTCTTCCTCAATGAATCCTTTGTAAGCTGAGTGTTAGCAAGGAGAAAGTTGTCCTTCCAGACTTGCTCTACACTAGCCGCCACACTGGTTTCCTCAGACGGCCACAGCTGTGGCATTTCCCAAGCTCACACAGCATTCGTCTATTCTCACACATTTTCTGGAATAAGCAGGGCTTCTTCTACCTCCCCCAATTCTCTTCCTTGTATTGTTGCTCAGCTGGTGTACCCATTTTTTTCTCCCCAGACTTCCACCACCCAACACACACACAAGTGTACAAATATATTTAAGACAATGAGCATTTTGAAACTCAGTTGAGATAGATTGGACTTTTCGTTAATCTGGAAATGTGAAGGATTGAGGCATGTGGTCTTATCTATAACCCAAATGATAAATCCTGACAATATTGTGGTTAGAGTGATCTTGAAAAACACTGTGTTAACAAAGAACAAGTTTGCTGGGGCCCTCCTCCTATGACTCCTGTGGTGCCTGGACAAAGAGTCTAGAGCTAATTGAAAGTCGGGAACCATATTTTCTTTATTGCCTCAACAAACCTTTGTTACTGATGGCAAATCCATATGGGTCTGCAGCAAGCTCAGTTTTTGTCTTCTCAGAAGAAAGAATTCAAATGAGGGGCATAAGGCAGAAATGGAGACCAATGTAGAGCAGGAGTGAAAGTTTATTAAAAAGTTTTAGAGCAGGAATGAGAGGAAGTACACTTGGAAGAGGGCCAGAAAGACTACTTGACAGATTAAATGTGCAGTTTGACCTTTCGACTTGGGGTTTTATACATTGGCATACTTCTGGGGTCTTGTGTTCCTTCTCCCCTGATTTTTCCCCTGGGGTGGGGAGGTTGGTATGCACAGACGCCTGCTAGCATTTGAGAGGGGCCACACATGCAGGGTGTTTACAGGAGTTGTAGGCATGCTCATTTGAGGCATATTTCCCTTACTAGTCCAGTGTTCCTAGAGAAAGGTGATAGCCATTTTACCTCTTAGTTAGCGTGCTTGAGTCCACTCACCCAACTTCTGAGATGTTATTGGGAGGTTACTGATCACCAGCTTCAGATGTTTTTATCTTTTGGGAGACTGCCTTTTATCTATTGGTAGACTGCCTTTCCCTGTTGTTGGCTGTGACCCATTATTATTTTAGAGAGACAATGTAACAACTGCCTAAGCATCACCTGATGGTTATCTGACATTCCTTGTGGGTGTGAGGAGGCCCTCTCCTGCCCTGCTCATGTCTAACTAGCTACCTACTGTAATACCTTTATGTCATAATGTCAAGCCTAATATAGTGCTTCATGCCTAAGAATGATGTAAGGACTTGACTAGAAGCACAATTTTCCATTTTTGAAAATAAATGAATACTTTCAGAAACTTCCTAAGAATTTATAGAATTCACCTATATACGAACTAAATATGAATAGTGTTTATTTCACATGATCATATTAATAATGATAAGACAAACATACATTTTGTAGATTACTCTGTAATCTAAAATTTGCTTTCATATCTATTGATTCTTATTTGTTCATCAAAGTTCTTTCAAACATGAAGAGAGAAAGCGATCTATTTCTAATTATACCCTTTGATAAAATACCATACAAACATTTCTACTTTCAGTTACACAAAAATTACAGAACTCAATTTTGTTTGAATAGGAGTTCCACTATATTTTCAGTTCTTTGCACATCAGTCTGAATGGTAACTAGCCCTTTATTTAGGGATTCTTCATTTTCAGCTGTTGGCACTGCCATCCTTTCAGCTACTCTTAGCCTCTAGAGCCTGTGTATAATAAATAATACAATCTGTTGGAAGCCTCTAACAGCTCTAAATGTTTCTGATAATGTGCCGGTGGCATTTTAGACCAGATTTTTAAAACTTCTGTCAAATATAGGTATTACAAAACATTTATGGGTTTAAAAGGGCATACATTAATGAACTGCCTGACTTTTTTAGATGAGACATCTATTTTCTATCTCAATCACTGAGTACTTATTACTGTCTGCTATTTAAATGGCTGGGGGAGCTAACCACCTATTAGAAATGACCACACTCTTTACCATATCTGCATTAAGCTTGATCTACAGGATTGCACTATTAGTTTGGGAACCAGTGTATTAGAGACACAAACCTCAGATGAATAATAAGCTCTTGTTCAATTCTGAAAGAAAAAAAAAAAGCATTTTGTTTCTCATTCACACCTACAAATCCTGCCTTCTCATGCTTTCAAATTCTAATCCCTGTGGCAGATTTCAGATAGCCCTTGGGGAAGAAGTTAAAGCTTCCATAGTGTTTCAAAATTAGGGCACAGATAGGAAAGAAAATAACAAAGGCAAGGCAAGCCCTGTATTTTCATCTCAAATCATTCTCTCAAAGTCCTAATGGGCAAGGTGGGATGTGTACGGGGATGAGTACTGTTTTAAGAATGCTTTCAAGCCTCTTGAAATATAGCTAGTTTCACACTAAGTGTAAAGAAGAGGTTTTTTGGAAAAAGAATTGTATTTGCTATTATTTGTGCATATAATGCAAACATTTCTAGTTCCTGAGGTTTTGAACACTGATATATTTTAAGAAGCTAGACTTGTGTTCAAAGTGCTAAAATCTTTTTTTTTTTTTTTTTTTTTGAGACAGAGTCTCACTCTGTCACCCAAGCTAGTGTGTGCAGTGGCGAGATCTCGGCTTACTGCAAGCTCCGCCTCCCAGATTCAGGCCATTCTCCTGCCTCAGCCTCCTGAGTAGCTGGGACTACAGGTGCCCGCCACCATGCCCAGCTAATTTTTTGTATTTTTAGTAGAGACGGGGTTTCACCATGTTAACCAAGATGGTCTCGATCTCCTGACTTCATGATCCACCCGCCTCAGCCTCCCTAAGTGCTGGGATTACAGGCATGAGCCACCGCGCCAGTCCAAAGTGCTAAAATCTTATCCCATGTGGAATATAAGAAAAAAACTCAGTTAAACAGTTTAAGAATGCTGACCAACAGTCTAAATTTCCATTATTTATAATTTAGCTGTTCAAAATTGGGGATAAACTTATTCTTAATTTTAAAGGTCTACTAATTCTGCATACTTAGCTAAGATTTGTGAAAAGCCTGAAATGGGGCCAGGGACATTTCCACAGTAAAATATTTAGTTGAAGGTAGAGAATTCATTGAAAAGAACACTTGAACTTATAAATGGGAGAACATCTCAAGTAGGTGTCAATGATACCTCAAGTATGATGGCTATAAATAATTCTCTTTTTCTTTGTCTTCTTTGACAGTGCTGCTCTGGCCTTCCTGGCTTTTCTCTTTTCTGGTAATTCGATCTCAATATTTGAACATTTATTAAGAAATAAATTTGCTACTCTATTTCCAGGGAAAGCACAATCCTCTCACAAATTTGATATGCATTAATTGATCCAGGAATCTTTACTATTAATTATAATTTTAACACCAAATTTCATCCTACTTATCTAAACTATTTGATATTTGCTTCCTTGCTATGTCATCAAACAAAATATATCTAAAATGAAGCTCTATAGAAATCTGTCTAACTTAGTGACAAGTGTGTGCAGGAGATTATAATAGATTTAGTAATTTGTAGTATTTCCCCTTTGATTGATATGCTACTGGACTTAATATTTATGTAGCCACTGCTTTTCAACTTTATTAACACTTTTTGAATGTACTCTGTATATCAAGAAACTCAGTGATAATTGCGATAGAATCAAGGATGAATAAAATGCTCTCTAGGCTTTCACTATAGCATGCCAGGAAACTAGCTTCTGAATAAATTGTCAAAAAACTTGTTTGAATTAAATATATGAATTTTCAGGTGATTAGATAAATTTTCTAAGATACAATGAAACCCTAAGTTTTCTAAGATACACTAAAATGAAGCCAAATAAATAAACAAATGAACAGGTGTTTTAAATAGGACATATGCAGCATAAATGAAAATTTAGGTTGTCCTGGATATATGCATATATATGTGTGTAGACATACTATATATATGTATGTGTATCGGAGGGAACCCCACCCCTGATGTTTAATGTGGGTTCTTTTCTATTTCCTAGGTGTCTCTGCTGGGTTGAGAAATAAAGGGAAAGAGCACAAGAGAGAGAAATTTAAAGCTGGGTGTCCGGGGGAGACATCACATGTCGGCAGGATCCGTGATGTTACCTGAGCCATAAAACCAGCAAGTTTTTATTAGCGATTTTCAAAAGGGGAGGGAGTGCACGAATAGGGTGTGGGTCACAGAGATCACATACTTCACAAGGTAAGAAAATATCACAAAGCAAATGGAGGCAGGGCAAGGTCACAGAACCACCAGATGGGGCAAAATTAAAATTGCTAATGAAGTTTCGGGCACGCATTGTTGTTAACATCTTATCAGGAAGCAGGGTTTGAGAGCAGACAACCTGTCTGACAAAATTTATTAGGCGGGAATTTCCTCATCCTAATAAGCCTGGGAGCGCTACAGGAGACCAGGGCTTATTTCATCCCTTTGGCTTCGACCATAAAAGACGGCAAGCTTCTAAGGGGGTCATTCATAGGCCTACCCTCAGGGCACATTCTCTTTCTCAGGGATGTTCCTTGCTGAGAAAAAGAATTCAGCAATATTTCTCCTATTCGCTTTTGAAAGAGGAGAAATACAGCTCTGTTCCGTCCGGCTCACTGGCGGCCAGTTCCAAGTTACCTCTCTTGTTCCCTGAACATCGCTGTTATCCTGTTCTTTTTTTAAGATGCCCAGATTTCATATTGTTCAAACACACATGCTCTACAAACAATTTGTGCAGTTGACACAATCACAGGGTCCTGAGGCGACATTCATCCTCCTCAGCTTCTGAAGAAGGTGACGGGATTAAGTCATTAAAGTAAAGACAGGCATAGGAAATCACAAGGGCATTGATTGGGGAAGTGATAAGTGTCCATGAAATCTTCACAATTTGTGTTCAGAGACTGTAGTAAATGCAGGCATAAGAAATTATAAAAGTATTAATTTGGGGAACTAATAAATGTCCATGAAATCTTCACAATTATGTTCTTCTGCCATGGCTTCAGCCGGTCCCTCCGTTTGGGCTCCCTGACTTCCCGCAACATATGTGTGTGTGCATGTGTTTGTGTGTGTGTGTGTGTATATATGTATAGTATGTGTATACTATATGTGTGTGTGCATGTGTCAATATAGTACACACATACTAGACATATGCTACATATATATCATGTGCTTATGTATTTATATATGTGTATGTATATACATACATACACACACATATATATACACACAGACACATATAGCAAGGATTAAAATATTCAAAGGCAAGAAAATGGTGCCCTCTGGTCTCTGGCCCTTAGTGAAGAGCAAAGCAAAACTAAGTTTATCTCTCTAGGAATAATCCACAATTTAGACTCTCAAATTTTCAACATATTAGAGTCAATGAAGTAAAACAAAGAGCAAGTGACAAAACACTACAAAAATGACCAGGGAGAATTTAAATATAATAAAATAAAACTTTCAGAAATAAAATATTTATTGTTGAAATTAAAAGCTAAAATGAATATGTCTGTTTCAGAAGTAGAAAGCTGTAAAAAATGTTGCACTTGTTCCTAATAACAAAGATATATCAATCACATATTTTTAGTTATTGTCATTATTTTTTCTCATCATTCATTACATAATAAAATATAAATGAACGAAATGAGCAAAACTCCTGAGAATGAAAGGAGAAAAGATCCAGGAGTCCTCTCATCCATGTTGAAACAGAGACAGGGCGAGGTATTTGTAATAGCTTAGGGTAAAGAAAATCAGTCTAATTTTTAAAAACTTTTAATTACAATGTGTTGATTGGCTAACTGGAGTCAGAGGATTTTCTGACAAGAGCAGAACTGTACGCCCTTCAAAATGCTAACCCACCACCCTCCACAGAATCCTGGAGGATGCACCATACAAACAGAAGCAGGAAAGAAAAAGTGAGGGAAACTCTCCAAGGATTCCAGGTTTTCCAACGAGGAAGTGACAGGAGCAGGACTGTAACTCTTCTGGCTATAAAAATAACTCACTTCAGTCTTCATTGAATTTTTATATAAATGTAGAGCACAAAATAAAAATCTACGGAATAGCAAGAAAATGTGATACACATTTTTGAAAGGAAACAGTCATGGAATGAAACACAAAGAGAATCCACATGTTGGAATTGTCAATCATAAACTTTCAAATACCTATGAGAAATTGTTCAGGGGTCTAGCTGAATGCATAAACAACATGAATAAAATATAGAGCATTCCAGGAGATTTATGTAAACTAACAAAAATATCTTAAGGAAAATACTTAGGATCTATAATAATACAACAGTAAAAAATGATGGGGCTGTTAGAAGACTAATTACAGGTCAATAGACAATGATATAATTTAATCACAAAAGACATTAGTGTCCAAAGACAAAGCATAAGCAGTCTCTTAAAGAATATAAAGTGATTTAACAGTCATAAAGTCTCAGGGGAATAGAAAAAATGGGATATATAAAATATAGATAATTGCAGAGATTTCCAAGGAGGTTGAAAGGCATCAAAGTGCAGATTAGTAAGTGCAAGACAAGTTTAAAAAAAAAAAAAAAACTAGATCTAAGTATTCTATAATCCAATAAATATAATAAAAAATAGATCTTCATGGCATCTAGAGAAAAAAATGCACCTTATACATGGGGGCAAGTTATATAAATGGTAATATTTTATTAGAAACAATAAAAGCTAGAAGCAAATAAAATTCAACCTTTATTGTCTTCAAATAAAATAATATCAATTTTGAATTTTGTATCTACCAAAAATATTCTTCAGGAACTAAGGTGAATTAAGAACCTTTTTAGACAGATCAAAGCTAAAATAACTTGTCATCATAAATCCCTCACAAAAAATGATAAAAATTTTTAGGCTGGAGAAAAAGATTCCTTCCTTCAGATGTTGAAATTTTAAATCTGAAGGAAGAAATGAAGAGCCCCATAAAGGTAAATATCTGAGTGAAATAAAGGACTGATATTGGTAACAAATGTGATTGTTTGTGGGTGCCTACCTAAATATCTATGTAGACACAGGCACACACTTGAAGTATGTGTGTGTGTGTTCCAGCCGAATTGAATAGTGATTGCATTTACTCCCCCAATAAATCAGTAAAACAGATAAAACATATGAAACAACAATTTTTAGACAGTGTAGACCTGCAATTCCTGATAGATGGTGTTGTGGGAAGTCAGGGACCCCAAACGGAGGGACTGCCTGGAGCTGAGGCAGAAGAACATAATTGTGAAGATTTCATGGACATTTATCAGTTCCCCAAATTAATATTTTTATCATTTCTTACGTCTGTCTTTACTGCAATCTCTGAACATAAATTCTGAAGATTTCTTGGACATTCATCACTTCCCCAATCAATACTCTGAAAATTTCTTATGCCTGTCTTTAATCTCTTAATGCTGTTAATCTTCATAAACTGAGAATGTATGTCACCTCAGGACCATTATTGCACAAATTGATTGTAGAACATGTGTGTTTGAACAATATGAAATCTGACTGTAAAACATGTGTGTTTGAACAATATGAAATCAGTGCACCCTGAAAAAGAACAGAATAATAGTGACTTTTAAGGAACAAGGGAAGATAACCATAAGGTCTGACTGCCTGCAGGGTCAGGCAGAATACAGCCATATTTTTCTTCTTGCAGAAAGCGAGTAGGAGAAATATCACTGAATTCTTTTCCCAGCAAGGAATAACCCTGGGGAAGGAATGCATTCCTGGGGGTAGGTCTACAGACAGATGCTCTGGGAGTTTCTGTCTCATGCGGTTGAGATAAGAACTGAAATGTGCCCTGGTCTCCTGCAGTACCCTCAGGCTTACCAGGATTGGGAAATTCCAGCCTGGTACATTCTAGTCAGACCAGTTGGCTGCTCTCAAACCCTGTTTCCTGTTAAGATGTTTATCAAGACAGTACACAGTGGGACATAGACCCTCATCGGTAATTCTAATTTGCCTTGCCTTATGATCTTTATTGCCCTTTGAAGCATGTGATCCTTGTGATCTACTCTCTGTTCATACACCCCCTCCCCTTTTAAAATCCCTAATAAAAACCTGCTGATTTTGTGGCTCGGGGTTGCCATCATGGTCCTACCAATATGTGATGACACCCCTGGAGGCCCAGCTGTAAAATTTCTCTCTTTGTACTATTGCTCTTTATTTCTCAGACAGGCTGACACTTAGGGAAAATAGAAAGAACCTACGTTGAAATATTGGGGGCTAGTTTCCCTGATAAGATGGAAAACAAAAAGGGTGAGCTCCATGATTTTAACACTTTATTGCCTGGAAGCAGTTTTGAGGCACAAGAAATGAGAAATGAAACGAAATACAGTACTTATTGAGTATATGAGACAGAGGTTGTATTTCAGGGAGACCAGAGTAGCTACAACTTGAAGCTGCAAGGTCAAGTCCTAGAAAGAAGACAACTGGGGGTGGTAGTATGGGCATGGGAGGAGGGAGAGAGAGGGAGATAATGCTAAAATAGGGTATTCTCAAGTCTATGCTGAAATTCTAATTTATGAATGAGAAACAAAGTTAAGCACATTGGAAAGACAAGAGTAAAATAATTATTTCTAGAAGTCACACAGGACAGGTTGGCTGGATACTCCAAATGTAACTGGACAAATTGATGCAAGAAGAAGATAAACTCAGGAATTCCACTTCTAAGTTCAAATGCCACATAAACGACTGTATTAGTCTGCTCTCATGCTGCTAATAAAGACATACCTGAGATGGGTAATTTATAAAGAAAAAGAGGTTTAATGGACTCACAGTTCCATGTGGCTGGGGAGGCCTCACAACCATGGCAGAAGGCAAAGGAGGAGTGAAGTCATGTCTTACATGGAGGCAGGCAAGAGAGACAGCATGCTCAGGGGAATTCTCCTTTATAAAACCATTAGCTCTCATAAGCCTTATTCACTGTCATGAGAAGAACATGGGAATGACACACCCCCATGATTCAATTACCTCCCACCAGGTCCCTCCCATGACATGTGGGAATTATGGGAGCTAGAATTCGAAATGTGGTTGGGGACACAGCCAAACCATATCATTTCACACCTGGTTCCTCCCAAATATCATGTTCTCACATTTCAAAACCAATCATGCCTTCCCAACAGTCCCTTAAAGTCTTACCTCATTTCAGCATTAACTCAAAAGTCCACAGTTTAAAGTCTCATCTGAGACAAGGTAAGTCCCTTCTATCTATGAGTCTGCCTAATCAAAAGCCAGTTAGTTTGTCTGTAGATACAATAGGGGCACAGGCATTGGGTAAATATACCCATTCCAAATGGGAGAAATTGTCCAAAACAAAAGAGCTACAGGGCCCATGCAACTCCAAAACACTATAGGGCAGTTATTAATCCTTAAAAAGTCCCAAAATGATCTCCCTTCAAATCCGTGTCTCACATCCAAGTCATGCTGATGCAAGAGGTTGGCTCCCACTGCCTTGGTCAGCTCTCCCCTATGGCTTTGCAGGGTACTTCTCTCCTTCCGGCTGCTTTCACGGGCTGCCATTGAGTGTTTGTGGCTTTTCCAGGTGCACGTTGCAAGCTGCTGGTGGATCTACCATTCTGGGGTCTGGAGGATGGTGACCCTCTTCTCACAGCTCCACTAGGCAGTGCTCCAGTGGGGATTGTGTGTGGGGCTCCAACCCCACATTTCCTTTCCATGCTGCCTGAGCAGAGGTTCTCCATGAGGGCTCTGCTCCTGCAGTTCACTGCTACTTAGACACCCAGGCATTTCCATATATCTTTTAAAATCCAGGCGGAGGTTCCCAAACATCAATTCTTGACTCCTGTGTTCCTGCAGGCCCAACACCACATGGGGCTTGCACCCTCTGAAGCAATTGCCTAAGCTATATGTTGGCCCCTTATAGTTGTGGCTGGAGCTGAAACAGCTGGGATTCAGGGCACCATGTTCAGAAGCTCCACAGAGCAGGGGCCCCTGAGCCCAGCCCATGAAACCATTATTTCTTCCTAGGCCCTCAGTCCTGTGATAAGAGGGGCTGCCACAAAGGTCTCTGATATGCCCTGGAGACATTTTCACCATTGTCTTGGTGATTAACATTGGGCCCCTCATTAGTCATGCAAATTTCTGCAGCAGGCTTGAATTTCTCCTCAGAGAATGAGTTTTACTTTTCTATTGTGTCATTAAGCTGCACATTTTCCAAACTTTTATGTTCTGCTTCCTCTGGAACAGTTTGCCGCTTTGAAATTTCTTCCACCAGATACCCTAAATAATCTCTCTCAAGTTTAAAGTTTCACAGGGCAGCGGCAAAATGCTGCCAGTCTCTTTGTATAACAAGAGTGACCTTTATTCCAGTTCCCAACAAGTTCCTCATCAACCGAATCCATCTCTGCCTGGACCTTGTTGTCCATATCACTATTACCATTTTGGTCAAAGGCATTCAACAAGTGTCTAGGAAGTTTCAAACTTTATCACATCTTCCTATCTTCTGAGCCCTACAAGTCTCTAGGAAGTTCCAAACTTTCCCACCTTTCTCTATCTTCTGATCCCTCCCAAACTGTTCCGACCTTTTCCTGTTTCCCATTTCCAAAGTCACTTGCACATTTTCAGATATCTTTACAGCAGCACCTCACTTTACTGGTACCAATTTACTGTATTAGTCTGTTTTCACACTGCTAATACAGACATACCCATGACTGGATAATTTATAAAGAAAAATCAGTTTAACAGACTCACAGTAGACATGGCTTGGGAGGCATCACAATCATGGCAGAAGGTGAGGAGGAGCAATGTCATTCCTTACACAGCGGCAGGCAAGAGAGAGATCAGGTGCAGGGCAATTCCCCTTTATAAAACCATCAGATCTTGTGAGACTTATTCACTATCATGAGAACAGCACAGGAAAGACCTGCTCCCATGATTCAGTTACCTCCCACTGGGTCCCTCCCATGACATATGGGAATTATGGGAGCTACAATTGGAGATTTGGGTGGGGACACAGCCAAACCATATAAACGACCAAACAGCTTCGGTGTGTGGCCTGAAGGACACTTTTATTTTCTATAGTTGCAGGGCTGAGAATGCTTAAAATCCAACAAAGAATCTCAGTATGTACCAGATGAATTACAATAAATGTTGACCGTTTAGCTTCAAAGGTTATTTATTGTTAAAGTGAGGGCATTGTTTAGAAAAGAATAGGATCTTGTAAATTGAAATGTGAACATGTGGGAAAATCCTGTTAAGGCTGGGGACATTGAGACCCTAAATTCTGATGTCTTCTTTGCTAGTGGAAGAAGCTTCGCAACTCCCAGTAAAAGTAGCCTCCTCCTCCCCAGTAGTAGCAGCTTCTCTAACCCCTCTCTACTTGTAGCTGAAGGGATTAGCCCTGCATTGCATGGGGATACTGTATTGTCCTCCTAAGAGGCAACTGTAATGCAAGACAATGCTGATTATCCTCAGGAACCACCCAGACTACCCCTCTTTGATTGTAAGCCTGTAACTAGGCTCAAGTTTCAGCAGGATTCAAAAGTTAAAATATATAGTATGACCCAAGAGGAGGTGCATACTCTACACTCCAGAAAAATAACTACATGAGTTTTCTGATATATGCTGGCAGAATTTCAGGGAACATGTGTAGGAATGGATATTAAGGGTATGGGATAATCGATAAGGGTATGGGATAATGAATCAGCATCCAACACTTGGTCTTGTTTCTCTTATAACCAGGATTTATGCGGCTAAGAATCAAGGGGTAGAAATAGGAGTGAGACAACTTACCATTCCCTCTAGTGACCCACTAGCCAATTTTTTCTTCCTGTTTGCACAATCTTATACTTTGCTGGCCTCGAGGTTTTACTTTCAAAGGCAGAAACACTTCCACCAGCAGTCGCAACAATGATTTCATTCAATTGGATGTTAAGACTGCTGCCGAGCCACTTTGAATTCCTCATGTTTCTGAATTAACAGGTGATTAAAGGGATTATTTCTGTGTTGACTGGAATGATTGATTCTGATTGCCAAGGGGAAACTGAACTACTACTCTACCATAGAGGTAAGAAAGAGTATGTCTGGAATACATGTGATCACGGTCAGTTACCTCTTCTTACCATGCCTTATGATTAAAGTCAATGGAAGACTACAACTCAATTCAGTCAGAGTTACTAATTGCTCAGACTCTTTACAAATAAAGATTTGGGTCACCCCACCAGGTAAAAAACTACTACCAGCTGAGGTATTTGCTGAAGGCTAAAGGAATATAGAATGGAGAGTAAAAGAAGCTGGTTACAAATAGCAACTATGACCACATAGTCAGTAACAAAAACAAAAAATCTAATTATCATGAATATTTCTCCTTATTTTGTTATTGACCTGTATATATATATACACACACACACACACATATTTATATATTATATATAGAGAGAATATTATTTTCTCTCTTATTCCCTTATTATGTAACACAAGATGTATTGACTTTCTATCATAGTATTTAAGTAGTATTGATTTTCCATCATAGTATTTACACTTTCTGAGATATCAAGAACAGTAAACATCATTCAACGACTATACCTCCTCTTCTAGGGAAGGGGTGAATTCACTTTTGTTGTATGCAGGATAGATGCAACATGTTAGGAGAAGTTATGATCTTGTTATTGTCTTATCTGGTTATTTATTATGGTATGAGGTGATGCATATGGATGTCAGGTTGACAAAATCAGGTTTTATGATGGTTATTTTATGTGGCACCTTGACTAGATTACAAGGTATCAAAATATGTGTTTAAACATTGTTTACAGTGAACCTGTGTGGGCAGTTCTGAATGAGATTAACATTTGAATTGTTATAATGAGTAAAGTAGATTACCCTCCCCACCCAATGTGGGTGGGCCTCATTCCATTTGTTAAAGTTGTGAAAAGAACACAAAGCTGAGCAAAAGACTCTCTGCTTAATGGTCTTCAGCTGGAATATTGTTTTCCTCTTGCCTTCAGACTTGGACCAGAACTTAGACCCTTGTCTCTGCTGGTTCTCAGACCTTTGAACTACAGATCTTGGGACTTCTCAGCCTCCATAATTTTTATAATATTTTTCTCTTTACACACACACACACACACACACACACACACACAGAGAGAGAGAGAGAGAGAGAGAGAGAGAAAGAGTCGTGCAGAACAAATATCCTCTTTGTTTTGCTTCTCTGGGGACACCTGACAAATAACCCAAATGTCCAACTATTGAGGAATGGATAAACAAAATTTGTTATATACTACAATGAAATGCATTTGGTAATAAAAACCAGTAAGAAAATAATACATGCTACAATATAAACCTCAAAAATATTATGTTAAGCGAAAGAAGCCAGATTGAAAAAAAATACTCATTGTATTTATGTAAAATATCCAAATTAGGTGAAATTATAGTGACAGAAACTAGATGAGAAGTTATTACCGTGGGAAGGAAAGAATGCACAGCGGTTTCTGGTGGGCATGAGATTTCATTTTGGGTTGATGAAAATGTTTTCAGATCACATTGAAGCAGGATATTTCCCTGACTCCTTCCCAAGACTGGTGATGGGGTGCCCCGTGTACTCAACCCACTGCTTTCAACAACTCATGGCAGGGAGCACGTGAGTGAATGAGGCGGGAACTGGAGTACATGAGCAGTGGGACCAGCTGGCCACTTTGGGACCAGCAGGAGCGAATTCTACTCACTCGGACCTGCTGTGCTCCACCCCTCGCCCGAGGGAGTGCACAGGCGAGCGGGTGCAGGAGTCAGGGCAAGTACTTCTGGGCGCTGGCCGGAGTAAATTCTGTGCAGGACCTGTGGCAGCATCTGTGGGGATGCCTGCAACTCCCGAAGCCCCAGTGGGCATGTTACAGTGCTCTTTTAGTTCTGCTGTCCACAGACGGCTCCAGTGTTAACAGCTCAGTGGGCCCTTTTGTATCTGCACTTGCTCCAAGCTCTTGTCTGGCATCCAGGAAAAATGAGGTCCAACGAACAAACTGAAGGATGGTAAATGCAGGGGATTTTATTGCCAGTGAAAGTGGCTCTCAGCAGGAAGAGGAGTGGAATAGAGGATGGGGGAGGTGTAAGTAATCTTCTCCTGAAGTCCCTCCATCTCGAGCCGGAATTCTTCTCTTAAGTTAGGCGGTCAAACTGTCCCTCAGAGGTCAAATCGCTTCTCTTGGACATTCAGCCGTAGTTGTCCTGGCATCCAGTTGCTTTTTCTCTCCATGTTCAGATGCTGCTTCTCTTCTCTCCTGCTCTGCCGTGCTGCTCCGCTTCTCTGCTGCTCTGCACGTGGAACCTGGGGATTTTATCCATACAGGATGGGGGGCGGGGCGGGCCAGGGTGGTTTTGGAAAAAAGCAACATTTGCAGGAAAACAGGGATAATTTCTCACTTTGGGCCGTGGTCTCAGGCTTTTCAGCTTGAGGGTTGGGCTTTGCCAAGGACTTGCCCTTTTCTGCCCAGAATGTCTCTGCCTCCTGTCCCTATCAACATTGAGGTGATGCTTTTACAACTCAATAAATACAGTAAAAATCATTGAATTATCCACATAAAATAGGCAAATTTTATGGTATGTAAATTGTATCTCAATAAGGCTCTTTAAAATTTTTTAAGTGAGAGAAAAGTTAAGAATTCATTAGAAAGTTAGAAACAAGAAATTTTAAAGGAAGTTATACAGATCAAAGAAAAATGATACTAGAAGGAAATTTGGATTTGTACAGAAGAATGAACAAAACCCAGAAATGGTCACCATGTGGGTAAACATAAAACATATTTTGCTCATTTAAAAATCTCCTTAAAATGTCATTTACTGTTTATGGAAAAACAATAAAAATGTATTGGGGTTTATAATATATCAGCATGTAGAATAAATGCATAAAAGTAATATCTTAAAAATGGAGGGGGAGACAGTGATGTTTGAAGTTTGATGTGAAGTGGCACAGCATTATTTGAAGGTGGATTGTATTCTAGAACCACACTTTCCAGTAAAGAAGCCATTATATGCATGTGACTACTGAGCACCTGAAGTGTGATGAATGATACTATGCAGCTGTAAAAAAGAACAATATTATGTCTTCTGTAGCACAATGGATGGAGCTGGATGCTATTATCCTTAGCAGACTAATACGGGAACAGAAAGACAACTACTGCATGTTTTCACTTATAAATGGGAGGTAAATGATGAGAACTTACGAACACAAAGAAGGTAACAACAGACATTGGGGTCTACTTGAGGGCAGAGGTAGGAGGAGGGAGAGGAGCAGAAAAAATAACTATTAGCTACTAGGCTTTATACCTGTTTGGTAAAATAATGTCTACAACAAACCCTTGTGACATGAGTTTATCTATATAACAAACCTTCACATGTACCCTCAGACCTAAAACAAAAGTTAAAAAAAAAGAAGTATGATGAGTGTAACTCAGGAGCTAAACTCTTAATGTTATTTAATTTTAATTTACTTTACTTTAAATTTATAAAATAAATCAATGTAATATAATTTCTATTAAACACAAATTTGTTGCATCATGAAAAATAATATTTAATTGGAGTGTGCATGTTGGGCATATTTATCATTTCTAGTATTATATATAAACATATCATCATTATAGTTCCAGTTAAAAGTTGATTATTTAAATTTATTTTATATGCAGCAATGTATCATTGTAAAGACTTTATATAAATATTTATGAAGACCAGCATGAGTTATAACAATATCATTGCAAATTATAATTGCCTTTTAAACTTACATAATTATTATATTATTTATAATATGATAAATTATTCTGTCAGCTTTAAAGATGTATGAACAAATTTTAAAATTTAGAAGAAAACCAGAGTACTGGTACAGGACCAAAAATGCAAATGCAAAATAAATTAGTGCAAATGAAAAGTTAAACCAGAAGAGATTGAAAGTAAGTATGTTAGAAATTTCTCTAGGAGATTCCAAATGGAAAAATTATAAGGACTTTCTTTTGCTTGAGTTGATTTGGGTAAAGCAATAGAGAATGTGCAATTAATATCTGTAGGAAAATTTTGCCTTCAAAACTTATAATTCACAAATAATTATCATCATTTTGCAACCCAAAAATTTGGATTTGTGGTGGAGTTATATTTTATTTTTGTTAAAGAAGAATATAAACTAGATATGAAAGAACTAAGTTTTTGTCTTGACAGCTATATTAGATCAAAAATATAATTATTAGAATGTTAAAACAGGAAACTAATGTTTCCTTCATTATTTCATCCTAATATATTATACTTATTGAAAATATTTGTGCTTGATTTCTGAAGCCGACTTATTAAATTGTCATGTATACAGTTGTGAGATTTGTGAAGTCTATATGAGAGATGCTATGCATCCTTAAGAGTTTATAGAACTTACAGAAGAAATAGAAGATAATAAATATTAAATTTATAAACTTGTTTTCTTTGCCACTTATTTCTGGTTCAACACAGAAGAGTTTTCTAGAAAATTATTTACTATACTCTTAATTCCAATTGCAGATTTTCTTGAAACTACAGTCTAGCAAATATTTAATAATCAAAGACAAAACATGACAGTGTAATGTGTATTTTCTTGTAGATATCACACTGCATGTGCATTGAGTTCAATTTGAAGCTCAAAGGAAAAGCTTATTTTTACTCAGACAGACAGATATAAAATGTATATTAAAAAGGAAAATTTTCAAAATAGAAATCAACGATAATTTTACACATTTTCTAATGTGAATCAACATGCAGATGACTTTAGTTGTGATTTAGTGTTTTACACACATATATTGTGAATAATCTATAAAAATCAAAGAACACTTTATGGGCAATTATAAATTTAGAGTTTCACGGTTTTTAAATTTTTACTTTTACTTATTTTTTAAAGTTTATGGATACACAGTAGATGTATATATTTATGGGTTACATTAGATACTTTGACATAGGCATGTAAAAAGCAATAATCACATCATGGAAAATGGGCATCCATTTCCATAAGCATTTATCCTTTGTGTTACAAACAATACAATTATGCTCTTTTAGATATTTTTAAATGCACAATTAAATTATTATTGATTATTATTGATTATAATGCACAATTAAATTATTATTATATAACCTTGTTGTGTTATCCAATACTAGGTCTTATTCATTCTTTCTAACTATACTTTTTTTTTTGAGATGGAGTCTCACTCTGTTGCCCAGGCACAATGCAGTGACGTGATCTCGGCTCATTGCAAGCTCTGCCGCCCAGGTTCAAACTATTCTCCTGCCTCAGCCTGCCGAGCAGCAGGGATTACAGGCACCTGCCACCATGCCCTGCTAATTTTTGTAGTTTTAGTAGAGATGGGGTTTCACCATCTTGGCCAGGCTGATCTTGAAGTCCTGACCTCGTGATCCACCCACCTCAGCCTCCCAAAGTGCTGGGATTACAGGTGTGAGCCACCTCTCCTGGCCAACTATACATATTTTTGTATTCACTAACCATCTGCCTTCCCTTCACACTCCTCCATTATCCTTCCCAGCCTCTGGTAAGTATCCTTCTACTTTCCATCTCCATGAGTTTGTTTTGATTTTTAACACCCACAAATAAGTGAGGACAGGCAAAGTTTGTCTTTCTGTGTCTGCCTCAGCCTCCCAAATGCTGGGATTACAGGAGTGAGTCGCCACACCCAGCCTCAATTTAGTTATTAAAAAATAATTACATATGTTTTTAAAAGTTGGTTAATCTACATTTTAAACTGTATATTTTCTGAATACCAAATATGCCAAATATCTCCAATTAAAATTAAACATTCAAATAGAGATGCACTATAAGCATGAAATCCACACCAGATATCAAAGTCTTAGTATGAAAATTTTATAGTGTCTTATTTACATAGATTGAAATAATTGAAAGTATTGAAAGAATTTAAAAAGATAATATTTTGTATAAATTGGTTACATAATATACATCAATAAAAGTAAATCCACCACTTTATTTTTATTATTTTTAATGTGAATATCAGAAACTTAGAATTATCTATCAGGACCACACTACATTTCTCTTGAACATCACTTCCTTAGAACAACCTCTAAAAAAGTAAGACAAAGATTTAGAGTAAGTAAGGTAACAGTGGACATAAAATAAAGTCATTAAAATATTCAAATAATACAAGTTCAGGGAAAGAAGAAAAAATGAGACAAATAGACTTTATTGATTAAAAGCCTTCTATAAATGTATTTTAAGAGCCTGACATTTGGAGGATTTCTGTTTCCGGACAAAAAAAGAAAAAGGAACACACCAAAATACATGCAACAATGTTTCACATTGTTGTTAGACATTAGACATTTCACATTTGAGTTAGACATTAGACAATGAAGGACATGATCCTTGAGAGATGGGAAACCAACAATTTCAGCACTCCTGTTGTCTCACCTGTCTATCAATATTTTCCATGACAAAACACAGGGATAGAGGACACAGGAGGCTATACAGGGTGAGAAGATGGATACTGTAGTTCAGAGAGACCAAGGGAGTTAAAGTTTACAGACATAGTAAAAAATAGCAGAGAGCTGCACAGAGAGAGAATTTTACCAATCTTCCCAGTGTCTGTCTTGAGTATTCAGCAGCGTACTTATTAGAACATATCTGTGAAGAAATTATTCATATCTTAGGAAAAAATAATGTAAAGGATACAAGTGTAGAGTACCAGGTACTTGTAGAGGACTGGAAGTGTGACTTTTCCTACCAGTCAAACTGGAACACCTCATTGCTCATGGAACATTGGATGATATACCCATAAGTTCTTGCATCATAAGTGCATAATAATTAGTCCTGCTTTAAACAAGATTTTGGCATGACCTAACAAGCTTGGAAAGAAAGCCAAAATAATCAAACTATTTATGAGTAATTTAGCTGTTTCCCAAAAACTAAACAGCAGACTACTTGTAGCAATATAAAAACTATAACTCAAGAAGACAACATTAATGAGGATTTACATCCAATAAAAAATGCCAGGCATTCCAAGTAGAAGAAATTCTATTTAATTAATAATATGGAGAATATTGAATATATTAAAACTAACACATATTAGACAAATACATCAGAATTATCAAACAGGGATGCATAATAATTAAAACTGAATTTCAGATGATAACTATATAATTAGAGACTTGGAAGATATTTGAAACAAAGGAAATTAACATTCTAAAACTAAGTACTATAATGTGTGAAATTCAATATACAGTAGATAGTATTAATGACAGAATGACAGATTCGATATTACAGAAGAAAAGATTAGTGAACTTGAAGGTATAGCACTAAAACGCTATCTAAAACGAAGCACAGAGATAGTAATTTTTATTTAAAAAGGAAGATTCTGTCAGAGAGCCATTAGAGAGAGATCTCAGTGAACAAGACGCTGTAGTGTTTGTAATGGAAGTTGCTAAAATTGGGAGGGGCAGAAAATATTTAAATAATGACTGAAATTTTCCCAAATGTGATTACAATATGAAATTGACAGTTCCAAGAAGTTCAGTGAAACTTAAGCCCAAGAAAGATGATGAAAGCTACACAAAAGAATATTATAATTATATTGGTCAAAATCAATGCTAAAGAAACAAAAATTAAAAGCAATAAGAAAAATGAAAACACATCTAGAGAGAATCAAACTTTAGAATGACAGCAGATTTCTCACAAGAAACAATGCAAGTAAGAATACAGTGGAGAAATATCTAAATATCTATACCAAATGAAAATATTTTAAATTCTATGGTAAAATGAAGATTTAATTTTCAGACATTGAACAGCTGAAAGCATTCATTTCATCCCTAGAAGATCAATCAAAATGTTAAAACAATTTCTTCAAGAAGAAGAAAATCAAACCAGATATAAATATAGATCTACAAAAATGAAAAGAAGTTCTATTGTTAACTATACATCTCAGATGCAAGATTTCTATATATAGTCAACCCACTGTATCTGTGGATTCCACAATCATGGATTCAATTAACTGTGAATCAAAAATGCTTTTTAAAATGGCATATGTACATTACGTTTTTCTTGTCATTATTCCCTAAACAATAGAGTATAACAACTACTTATGTAGCATTTATATTGAATTCAGTATTATAAGTAACCTAAGAGATAATGTAAAGTATACAGGAAGATGTGTGTAGATTATATACAAATACAACACCATTTTATATAAGCATCTGCGGACTTTGGTTTCCTGAGTGTCCTGGACTCGATTCCTCATGGATCCTTAAGAACAACCATACTTAAATAACTTTTTAAAAGACAATTGCTGGCCAGGTGCGGTGGCCCATGCCTGTAATCTCAGCAATTTGGGAGGCCGAAGCAGGCTAATCACCTGAGGTCAGGTGCTCAAGACCAGCCTGGCCAACATGGCGAAATCCTGTCTCTACTAAAAATACAAAAGTTAGCCGGGCATGGTTGTGCACACCTGTAATCCCAGCTCCTTGGGAGGTTGAGGCAGGAGGATTGCTTGAACTCAGGAGGCGGAGGTTGCAGTGAGCCAAGATTGCACCACTGCCCTCTATCCTGGGTGACAGAGAGAGACTTCATCTTAAAAAATAATAATAATAAATAAAAATAGCAGGTAAAATAAAATGTTATCTCCCTTTAGAAAGACAATTGAGTATTTCAACAAAAATAATAACCATATAGTGTGACATTTATAACATATGTAAATGTAAAATATTTGACAACAATTGGTAAAGGCCAGGTCTAAAGAAATGGAAGCATAAAAATTTAAGGATCTTCTAGTCTAGTGAAATGGCATAGTATCACTCAAATATAAACTAATAAATTGCAGTTATGTATTACCAGCAAAACAAAAACTGAGAGTTAATATACCAAAAGATGGGATGAAAATACTCGTATATTTAAAATACTCCTATTACAAAACACATGATATAAAAAAGTGGCAATACATCTGGTTTTAGTCCAGCACATAACAAACTTAGAAGTCATTACTCCATCATCGCAATACGTGTAAATCTGAACAAGCTGAAAAGTCAAAAATTCTTTCTAGATCCATCAGAGAAGTGAGGTCAAAGGGCAAAGTGTTGCCCTTAAAATTGGAAGAACAGACAGGGTGATACAGAGAATCACAGTTTAGTGGAGGAGAAACATATGCTGTGCCCAGTTTTGGCATAGGCATACGTAATGAATTGCTGCAGACTTTGAGTCTAAAATTCTGACAGTTAAAAACCCCAGGGGAAACAAATCTTGGGGTGGGTCAAGCTGTATCTGCAGGAATGCAAACATTCTCACAGTAACTATGGGTGGAAAATCCCCTCATGCTTCTGGCAGGGAGAGGGGATTTGGAATGTGTTGGAACATGCTGTTTTTGTTAACAAGGCCTGTCCTTAAAACAAACTATTTTAGCAAAGCGTAACCTACTGGGCTTTAACAAAGCCTAACCTACCTAGAGGAAGAGAATTTCTAACTCCAGGTAGCTCTAGTTTTCCACATGGAGTAAGGGACCCAACTCCAGTGGCCTCTAGCCATCCTGTCCCACTTAAGGGGGTGGAAAATTGAGAAGCATTGGTGACATTCATAGCCAGGGAGCAGAGAGTCACCAAAAGACTGAGAACTAATTATACAACTATAGAATGCTTCCCTTTGCACTGCACCTTAGCGCTACAGTTTTAAATGCCTATTTACTACAGTTCCTTTTACTTGGTATGTCACGTCCAGCTTTCAACAAAAATACAAGGCATAATAAAGACAAAAAGAAAACAAAAACTATAAAAAACACAGTTTGAAGAGACTGACTAAATATTAAACCAGAGTCAGATATGTCAGAAATGCTGGGATTATCAAACCAGAAAATTTTTACCTCTATGATTAATATGCTAAGGGCTTCAGTGAAAAAAAAATAGTAGACAATATTCAAATCAGATTGATAATGAAAGAGGACAGATGGAAATCCTAAGAAAAAAATAAAAAATAAATGGTAGAAACCAAAAACATTGTTACAAAAATAAATAATATATTTGAAGGGCTCATTAATAGACTGGACATGCAGAGGAAAGAATCACTGAACTTGAGTAATAACAATAGAAACCTCCAAAATTAAAATCAAAACAAAACAAAACAAAAAACTCTGGGGCAGGAAACAGAAGATGGTATCTAGAATTGTGGGACAAATACAAAAGGTGGTAATATATGCATAATGGGAAGACGAGAAGAAGAAAGAATAAAGCAGAAGCAATAATGACTGAGAATTGCTCCAAATTATGGTCAGACACAAAACCACAGATCTAGGAAACTTAGAAAACACAAAGCAGGATAAATGCCAAAAAAAAAAAAAAAAAAAAACTAACTAAACTTAGGCATGTCAAATTCAAACTTCAGAATATTAAAGATAAAGAAACTATACTGAAGGAAGTCAGTTAAACAAAACAACTTACCTATAGAGGATCAAAGGAGAATTACATCAGACCTCTCAAAAACCATGTAAGCCAGAAGAAAGTGAAATAAAATATTTAAAATGTTGAGAGAAAAAAGCCACCAACCTGTACCCTGTGAAACTATTCTTCAAAAGTGAAGGAAAAATAAAGCCTTTCTCAGACAAATAAAAGTTGAAGGAGTCTGATGCCATTAGAACTGCCTTGCAGGAAATAAATGTTAAAAGAAGTTTTTCAGAGAGAAAAAAATGTATAGGTCAGAAACGCAGATCTACATAGAGAAAGGAAAAGCATCAGAGGTGGAATAAGTGAACATGAAATAAACATTTTTATTTTTTATTCTTAATCTAACAGATAAGGTTTTTCAAAATAACATTGGCAACAATATATTTGATTTTATATGCTTATGTATGTATATTTACATGTAAGTTGATGTATAAGCGAAATGAATTACAACAAAGGTATAAGGAATGGGAGATAATTTGGAATATTTTATTAGAAGGTGTTTGCACTACCCATTAAAGTGGGATAGTGTTATATGAAATTGAACTTAGTGGTTGTAAATGTATATTGCAAATTCTAGGGCAAATTTACTTTAAAAAGTTTTTAAAAATGGTTTAATGTATGTTAAAGAAGAAGGGAATATGGAGTCATATGCAATGTTCAATTAAATCTCAATTAAAATTTAAGAAAATATGTGGAAGACAACAATAGGAACAAAGTACAAAGGCAACACAGAAAACAGTCACAAATATGGTAGATATGAATCCAAGTATATCTATAATTACTTTAAATGCCAATGGCCTAAATACACCAATTAAAAGAGCAGATCAATAAACAAGACCTAACTATATATTGTCTACAAGAAACTATTTTATGGCCAGGTACGGTGGCTCACATCTGTAATCCCAGCACTTTGGGAGGCCGAGGAGGGCAGATCACCTGAGGTCAGGAGTTTGAGACCACCCTGGCCAACATGGAGAAACCCCATGACTACTAAAAATACAAAAATTAGCCAGGTGTAGTAGTGGGTGCCTGCAATCCCAGCTACTGAGGAGGCTGAGGCAGGAGAATCACTTGAATCCGGAAGGCAGAGGTTGCAGTGTTCAGCCTGGGCAACAGAGTGAGACTCCGTCTCAAAAAAATAAAAAAGTATATAAAGCTATGCATAGATTTATGGATGTACATAATAAGAATCAATATTCCAAGAAGACAACAATTTTCAGTGTGGTATGGACCTCACAACAGAGCATCAAAATATGTGAGGCAAGAACTAAAAGAAACTAAAAGACCTAAAAGAAAAAATAGATTAATCCACCTTTGGTTGGAGACTTTAACAAGTCTTGTCAGAAATAAACAGATTCAACAGGCAGAAAATTATTAGTAAAGTCATGGTTGAACTCAAGAGCACCATCAATCAATTGGATATAATTGCATCTATAAACTATTTCATTCAACATAGCAGATTACACATTCTACTGAAGGTCATGTGGAGTACTCACCATGATGGACAACATTCTGGGTAATAAAACGCACGTTAACAGATTTAAAAGAACAGAAATTATACTTGCTCTTAGATCATAGTGGAATTAATCTACAAGTCAATAAGAAAAAGGTAGCTGCAAAATTTCCAAATACTTGGAGATTAACTAATACATTTTAAAATTATGCATCATTCAAAGAAGAAATCTCAAGAACCATTAAGAGTATTTTTAATTAAATGAAAATAGAAATACAAATCATCAAAATATATTGGATGCAGCAAAAGGCAGTGCTTGGGAAAGAATTTATAGCACTGAATTCATATATTAGAAAAGAACAAAGATCTAAAATGAATAATCTTTGCTTCTAGTAAACTAAATAAAGCAAATTAAGTTCAAACTAAGCAGAAAAAAGAAATGAAAATTAGAGTAGAAATAAATAAAACTGTAAGCAATATCAATAGAGAAATGAAAAACCTAAAGCTGGGTCTTTAAAAGATCAAGAAATTTAAAAAGCTTTTAGCCAGAGTAACAAAGGAAAAAGAGAGAAGACACAAATTATGAATATCAGAAATGAAAGAGGAGGCATCTCTATGGATCCTATGGACATTAAAATAAAAATAAAAGATTATCTAAAAATTCTACATACATAAAGTTGATAGTCTAAATAAATAAAATTGTCCAATTTCTGGAAATATGCACTGAGACATAACTCACACAAGAATAAACAATCTAAACAGTCCTATATATATATGAAAGAAATTGACTCAGCAAATTATAACCTTCCAAAGCAGAAAGCACCATGAGTTGACTAGGAAATTCTGCCAAATATTTATGGAAGAAATGATACCAATTCTCTACAGACTTTTCCCGAGGATAGAAGGAAATAAAATACTTCTTAATTCAGTCAATGAGGCCACCATTACCTTAATACCAGAATCAGACAGAGGGATCATAAGAAAACTAGTCTAGTATCTCTCATGAAAATACATGTAAAATTTATCAACAAAATATTAGCAAATTGAATCCAACAATGTATAAAAAGAACTATACATCATAACTAAAAGGACTTATTTCATTTATGAAATGCTGGTTCAGTGTTTGAAATGCAATCATTGTAACTCAATACATTAACAGACTAAAAAAGTAAAACCAAAAGATCATAATAACAGATGCGGAAAAGGCATTTGACAAAATCCAACACCCATTTATATAAAAAACTCTCCGGAAATTAGAAATAGAGGGGTACTTCCTCAACTTGCTGAAAAATATCTTCAAAAAAAAAAAAATCTATGGCTAACATCAAACTTAATAGTGAGAAACTTAAAGCTTTCCAACTCCAGCTGAGAAGAAGGAGGAAAGAATGTTTCATGTACCACTGCTTTTCAATATCCTACAGGAAGTCTGAGTTAATAACACAAGAAAATAAAACAAAAGTCATACAGATAGGGCAGCAAGAAATAAAACTTTTTTTTTTTCAGATAACATGATTGTCTACATAGGAAATTGCAAAAAATAAACTAAAGAAACTTCTGTAACTAATGTTATTATAGCAAGATTTGGGATACAAATTTAATATAAAAAGTTGACTGTCTTTCTTTATGCCAGGAAAAAAGTCAAAATTTCAAATTGAAAAAGAAAAACACCATTTATATTAGCACTTAAGAAGAAAAACACATGTAGTTACATATAAATATAACAGAATAGTTATAAGATCTATATAAGAAAAACTATAAATCTCTTAAAAATCAAAAATTTTCTGAATAAATTGGGAAAAGAGTCCAAGGATAGAAAGATTTAATATTATAAAGATATCAGTTCTTCTAACTTGATAGATTCAATGAAAATGGAATAAAAATTATTGTGGATATTGATAGAATGACTTTAGAATCAATTAATTTAGAATTCTAAGTTTATAGAGAAAGGCAAAAGATCTGCAATATCTAACAAAAAAACTGAAGAAAAATAAAGTTGGAAGACTGGTGCTACCCAACATCAAGACAGTGTTGTGTTGGTCAAAACGAAGAATAGAACAGAATAGAGACCTCAGAAATAGACTCGCAAAAATACAGTCAAATGATCTTTGACAAAAGAGCAAAGACGATATAATGGAGCAAACATATCTTTTCAACAAATGGTGCTGCGAAACTGAATATGCATATTCAAAAAAAACTGACTTAGACACAGAATTGTCACAAAATATTAATTCAAGATGCTTCATAGACTAAGTATAAAACACAAAACATAAAATTTCTGTAAGATAACATAGAATAAAACCTGAATGACCTTGGGTACGCAATGACCTTTTAGCTACAACACAAAAAAATGCAATTCTTAAAATAATTAATTGATAAAGCAGGGTTTATTAAAATTAAAACTTATCTGTAAAATATGATGTCAAGAGAATGAGGAGATCAATTACAGACAGAAAATATTTGTAAAAAATTATTTGATAAAGAACTGTTATCCAAAATAGGCAAAGAACTGTTAAAACTCAATAGTAAAATGTACATTCTAGGCCGGGCATGGTGACTCACATCTGTAAACCTAGCACTTTGGGAGGCTGAAGCGGGTGGATCAGCTGCGGTCAGGAGTTTGAGACCAGCCTGGTCAACATGACAAAACCCCATCTCTACTAAAAATACAAAAATTAGTTGGGCGTGGTGGTAGGTGCTTTCAATCCCAGCTACTCTGGAGGCTGAGGCAGGAGAATCACTTGAACCTGGGGGGTGGAGATTGGTTGCAGTGAGCTGAGATGGCATCACTTCACTCTAGCATGGGTGAAAGAGCGAAACTCCATTTCAAGGAAAAAAAAAAAAAAAAAAAAACAGCACAGTCTAATTAAAAAACACTTGAAGAGACACCTTCCCAAAGAAGATATACAGGTGGCAAGTAAGCATATTAAAGGGTGTCCAGCATCATATGTCATTAAGGAATTCCAAATTAAACGACAATGAGATACACCATGACCAAATGGAGCTTATTCCATGTATGAAATGCTGGTTTGGTATTTGAAATGCAGTTATTGTAACTTACATTAACAAGCTAAAAATGAAAAATGACATGATCATAATAGATGCAGAAAAGGCATTTGACCTATTAGAATGGCTAGAATACTAATGACTAATTCCATTAATACTGAAAACATATTAAGACCTATTAGAATGGCTAGAATCCAAAACACTGGCAACACCAAATGCTGGTGAGGCTGTGGAGCAACAGGAATTCTAGTTCATTGTTGGTGGAAATCCAAAATGGTACTTACACTTTATCACACAGTTTTGTAGTTTCTTACAAAACTAAGGATATCTTAACATATAATACAGCAATCACACTCCTTGGTATTTACTCAAATGAATTGAAAACTTATGTCCAAACAAAACCTGTATGCAGATATTTACAGCTTCTTTATTCAAAATTGCCAAAACTTGGAAGCAAATAAGATGTCCTTCAGTAGATGCTTATATAAATAGCCTGTGATTCATCCAGACAATGGAATATTATACAGTAGGGAAAAAAGAAATGAGCTATCATGCCATGAAAAGACATGAAGAAATTCAAATGCCAGTTACTAAGTAAAAGAAGCCAATCTAAAAAGACAACTAACTGTATGATTCCAACTCTATAACATTTTGGAAAAGGTTATATGGAAACAGTAAAAAGATCTGTAGTTGCCAGGTATTGGGGGAAGGGAAGAAAGAATAGGGAGAGCACAGAGGGATTTTAGGGCATTGAAACTATTCTTCATAATACTACAATTGTAAACACATGTCATTTTACATTTGGTAAAACCCATAGAATGTAGAACACCCTCATATAGACTCTGAACTTTGGCTACTAACGATAGGTCAAGCTAGATTGTCAGTCAGTTGCAACAAATGTACCAATGTGGTACAGATTGTCAATAGAAAGGAAGTTGTTTGTGTGTGGGTGGGACAGGAAGTAATGAGACTTTCTGTACTTTCCACTGTGTTTTGTTGTGAAACTAAAAACTATGAAGTTTGTCAATTGAAAAAAGAAGGCAGAACAAAAGGAAGAGGAAGAAAAGAACTAAGAACCTATGAAACAAATTAGAAACAAAGCAAAGTGATGATAGACTTAAACCGAAAGATATCAATAATTTCACTAATGTAAATTGTTAAATATCTCCAATTAAAAGGAAAATATTATCTGATAATAACCTGGATATAACTACATGCTGCCTATAGGAAAGACTTTATATGTAAAGACACAATTAGGTTAAAAGTTAAAGGAAGGAAAAAGATATAGCATGCTATTACTAATCAATGTAAAATAGAAGTGACTATATCTATGTCAGACAAAATAGATTTTAGAGCAAATAATATCACAAGTGATAAATATTCTGTCATAATCATAATGGACATAAACAAATATTTTGGCTACTTAAAATTATAAAGTAAAAACTGATAGAATTTGAAGGGAAATAGCCAAACCCACAATTATAGTCAGATGTTTCTATACTCCTTTCAATAATTAATAGAATAAGTGTACAGAAAATCACTAAAGAATAGAGGGAAAAGTACAAAATCAACCAACTTTACCTAATTGACATTTGTTGAATACCCATCCATCAAAAACAAAATGCACAATCTTTTCAAGTGCACATGGAACATTTACCATAATAGACTATATTCCGGGCCATAAAGCACTGCTAAAAATGGGGACATGAAAATGCCAAAAGTTAAATACTTTCCTAATTAAATCTGGTATAAGTATACATTTTTAAAGCAACATAGAATTTATGATGAAACTCACTATTAGGTATATTTATGAAACGTTTAATTCACAAGGAAAGTATTTTGAAACTTTAATTCCATTATATATAATAGCCTTAAAATAAATAAAGCAAAATTTGATAGAAGTATAAAGCAACAGGCGACATCTGTTGACATAGTATGTGATTGAACACCACTAATGTAATCAACAATTTCCTCCTCAAGCACGTAACATAAATTTACAAAAATCACAGTACTAAGCTATGACAAATGGCTCAATTTTAACAGTTTTATTGAGTTATAATTCCATATAAATTCAGGAATTTTAAAGATACAAGTATTCAATTTTTAGAAAGTTCACACAGTTGTACAACTATCAGGACAATCTAAGAATATTTCTATTACTGCAAAAAGAAACCTGGGCCTCACTTGCAGTCACTCTTCTCCCATGGCCAGCTCAGGGAAGTGCAAACATATTTTCTGTCTCTACAGATTTGTCTTTAGACAAATCATATAAATTAATCATATGATATGTGATATTTTATGCCTGTGTTCTTTCACTGAGGGTAATGATTTTGAGGTCCTGTGTAGTAGGATGTATTAATGCTTTGTTCTTGTTCAATGCTGAACAGTATTCCATTGTATTAATTCACCAACTGATGGTCATTTTTTTCTTCTGCATCTTGCATATTATGAATAATGCTGCTATGAACATCCTTGTACAGGTATTTTTATGGAAATACATTTTCTTTCTTATTGAGTGGTTATCTAGGAGTGAAATATTTGGTCATATGGTTAATTTATATTCAACTTATCAGAAAACTTTCCAAAGTATTTCTACTATTTTACATAGCAAATAGCAAAGTATACTGTTTCTAGTTTCTTTAAATACTCACCAATGCTTGTTTCTGTATATCTTTTGGATTATAGTCATTCTAGAGGGTTTGACATGATATTTCATTGAGGATTCGGTTTTCAATAATTAATGATGTTGAATTGACCATTTTTTGTGCCTATAAGCCATTCATGCATCTTATTTCATTATATATTCATTCAAGTACTTTGTGAGTATTATTGGGTTTGTCTTATTAGGTTATATTATGTATATGATATATATAGTTCTACATACACAGAAATACATATTTTATCAGATATATCTGATGTAAGCATTTTCTCAGCCCATTTTGTAGCTTGCTTGTGTACTTTTTAAATGTGACTTTAAATGAAAAAATAATAATTTTGATGATGTTCAAATATCAATTTAAAAAAATTCCATGTGATGTGGTATCACATGTGAGAAATCTTTGCCTAACTTAAGGTTATGAAGATTTGCTGCTCCTATGTTTTCTTGTAACTCTTAAATTTAGGTTTATAATTGTGTTGGGGTTCCCTAAGACCACTACCAAGTTTGGTGATTCGCTAGCTGGACTCACAGGACTCAACATAAAGCCATACACTCAAATAAGATTTGTTACAGTAAAAGGACACAAATAAAAACCCATAAAGGGAAAAGATACATGGCGGTGAAGTTCAGAAAAAGCAGGTACAAGCTTCCAAGAGTAATTGTAGAATCACAGAGGAGGCATTTAACTCCTCTGGTATCTGACTGTTACAACACATGTAAGATGTTGCGTGTTAGGAAAGATTATTACAGATTTATGGCATATGGTTTTTCCTGGAGGCTGGTATTATAATGTATCCTGTCCTTAGCATCTACGTAAACTCCAGACTACCAGAAGGAAGACAAGTATTCAGAATAAATCATATTTTCCATACAAACCACTTAGGCACATTAAGCCATGCCTATCATTTAAGGAACGGTGAGAATACTCTTGAAATTAATTCTCAGGCATTAGCCAAGGGCCCATTTAGAAAGCATGCTAATAATTTCTAATGATAGTATTCTCAGGCCTGCTATGTTAACTCTTTTCTGCACAATAATCCACTCAAGTTACTTTTTGTACACGGTATGAGATAAGGTTCTGATTTAATCTTTTTGCATGAGGATATCTAACTGTTCCAGAATAGTTGGTTGAAAAATGTATCCTTACCTATTGAACTGCTTAAGCACCTTTGAGAAAATAAATTGACCATAAATTTAAGGATTTTTTCAGGATTCCAATTCTAGACCACTGATATATATGGTTACACTTATGTCAATATCATATTGGATTACTGCATTGTAGTAAGTTTTGAAATTTGATAGTGTAATTTATCCTATGTTATCTTTCTTTATCAAGATTGCTTTGGCTATTTTCAGTTCTTTGAATTTTCATATAAATTTTGGATCAGCTTGATAACCTTTTAAAAAAATCAGTTGGGATTTTGATAAAAAATTTCCTGAATCAATATATTAATTTGTGGGAAATTTACATAACCTCCCAAACATAATGTCTCCCAATCTGTAAATATATCTTTGTTTATTTAACATTTCATAATCTCTTTCAACAATGTTTTATAGGCTTTTATAGTTAACTCTTACAGTTCTTCTGTTAAATTTATTTCTAAGTTCTTCATTATTTTGATGTTATTGTGATTTAATTTCATTTGCATTTTGTTTATTCTTAGTATATGAAAATATAATTATTTAAAAAATTGATCTTATGCTCTGAAGTATGGTTGGCCTTGTGGATTCTGCAGGATTTTCTATATATGAAATCATATTGCCTGTTAATAGAGGTTTCTTATTTCTTCCTTTATAAACAAGATGCCTTCTGTTTCATTTTCTTTCTTTTTTGCCTTGTGAGAACCTCCAGCATAAAGTAGAACGGAAGAAGTGATTGTGATCATGCTTGTCGTGTTCCTGATCTTGGGGGAAAAGCATTCTGTCTTTCACCATTAAATATGATGGTATGTGTAGGTTTTCTTATTTTATTGTTGTTGATGCCCTTTATCAGGTTGATGAAATTCCTTTTAATCCTAACAAGTTGACAATCTTTATCGTGAAGAGTGTTGCATTTGTCAAAGGCTTTCACTGTGTCTATCGAGATGATCGCATTTATTTTTTGCATTTTATTCTATTAACAGTATATTCATTGATTTTCAAATATATCCAGTTGCCTTTTGGATAAAAAGTAAAATTTGTTAGTTGGTGTACAGAGTTCCGCCTGAGCTGGTATCAACAGTTCTGCTGAGTCATACATTGTTACTCTTGCCCTTTCTTCTCTGTTCTTCAGCCACACTGGCCTTTCTTTAGTAGGCCAAGGTAGTTTTCTCCTTTTTATATGCTCCTCTTTCTGGCTAGAAGACACCTCCTATTACCCCACACCTAGTAGTTAACTTAAATTTGTCTTTCAGATATTTCCTTAATCATCTCTTATTGAGAGAAGTCACTTTCTCTGTGGTAAGCTCCCAATGCCCCACGTGGCTTTATCATAGAATTTGCCTCCATTTGTAATTATACAATTTGAGAATAATTAATTCAAACAAAGACTTTGTTATTACTTCATATTGTATCACTAATATGTAGCAAAGTACCCACAACGTGATGGGCATTCAGTAAACATTGTAAAATGTATGAAATATGAGTCACGGACCAAGAAGTGAAAGATTCTTTAGCAGTGTTTTGAGGTATCTGATAAGTTCTAAGAGATGTGATAAGGCATATTCTGGAAACTTCCAGTATTTTCACATGTCTGTGCCATTAAGTTTAGGTTGGACTATTGCCAGAAATAAAGCTATAATTTTACATAGGTGTGCCTTAATGAACCTACTATGTCACAGTAAGTAATGTTATTGTATCCTGGTTATTTCCAGTTATTCAAGCTTGGATGTTTTAGTCATTACTATTTTCTCTCTTTAAATTTCAAACTTAACTATTTAGCAGTCTTTCAATTATTTTTGCTCTACAATGTTCCTCCTATGATTATAGTTTATATTTTCATTACTATAGTCTTCTGCTGTCATTTCAAATTCATTGTCTTTACCTTTAGATTCCTCTACATCAATCCTTGTGTCATACGTAAAGGTAAAAGATTTTTTTAAAAAGGGCAAAACACTTCAGAAAAAA
This sequence comes from Mandrillus leucophaeus, assembly GCF_000951045.1. Classification (NCBI taxonomy): domain Eukaryota; kingdom Metazoa; phylum Chordata; class Mammalia; order Primates; family Cercopithecidae; genus Mandrillus; species Mandrillus leucophaeus. The sequence continues at coordinate 438,002 of NW_012106864.1, forward strand.
CTAATAATTTAGTATGGTTTGATTGTCGGGTGAGATGGATGCAATGGAAACTATGGGGCTTGACACAGATCCAAGTGATAACACTTAATCTTGTCCTGCTTAGAAGTTTTTATGAATCATACAAACTATGGAGGAAAAATTGAAATATTTTAGGCAAAATAACTGTAGTAAAAATCTTTCACTTTCAGGGATAGGAATATTCCAACAGTATAAGTAATTAATTTAAAATAGTGAAATTAATAGAGAAGTCAGAGGGAAATTATTATAACATGCCTCAGTTTCCTTATCTTTCCTGAATTAATGTTTGCAGAATGTTTTAAACAGAGCTTGATGCTCAGGAAAGCCTTGACAATATCTTCTATTATTATCCCTATGTGATATTTGTGAGTATTACTAAAGATAATGTAAATTACTCAAAGTTTCTCCCTCAACAATGAGTACGGTGCATTATAAGTAATGAGCTACTATTTAGTGTCTATTCCACTTTAGCTGCAATTCAAAACCCCAAATGTTGTGAAAACCAAAGAGCAGTTTTTATCATTTGATGGCCAGATTTGACCTAAACCAGTATCTGGCTAATTCCAGTCTTTACTTATCCCTCTCAATGTAAAAATTCATGTGTTTCATTGTAGGAATATAAATTTTAAAAATAAAAGGTAACTGCTGGGTGTGTCAGATAATGTAAGATATATGCAAATATACCTAAAATAATCCAGAATTTCAAGATAAATTCAGTTCCAAAGACTTTATTTAATTAATTAATTAATTATTTATTTGAGACTGAGTCTCCCTCTGTCACCCAGGCTGGATTGCAGTGGTGCAATCTCGGCTCACTGCATCCTCCACCTCCCTGGTTCAATCGATTTTCCTGCCTCAGCCTCCCAAGTAGCTGGGATTATAGGCACCCACCACTATGCCTGGCTAATTTTTGTATTTCTGGTAGAGACGGTGTTTCACCATGCTGGCCAGGTTGATCTGGAACTCCTGACCTCAAGTGATCCACCTGCGTTGGCTTTCCTAACTGCTGGGATTACAGGTGTGAGCCACCGCACCCAGCCCCAAAGACTTTCAATAACGAATTGTGAGACTGTAGTATGTTCTCAATAAATACCTGTGGACTAATTGAAAAACAAATCAAGGATAATATCATAGATATATTATACTCAAAGGAAAGCTATAAAGTAGCTACTATTATTGATCCTCTTTACAGATGAGAAATGAGATTTAAGGGGAGATATTATTTGCTCAATATTTAGTATGTACAGCCATGACGGAGCTCGAATCTGTCTGACATTAAAATTTATGTTCTTAGCCAATACTTTTTATAGCCTGTGCTCTGTACCAGCATCTCAAGAAGCTGCAATACTTTTAAAATGCCAGACATTATTTATTTGTTTATAATACTTTATCTTGAAAAAGTACATATACTAATTCTACATAATTTGGGGGAGTTTGAAAACTAGTTATTCCTTAATTTCACCTTGTAGTAAAAATGATATCATATTATCTGATGTCGAATTTTTAATTCAGTAGTTCTAATGTTTAAATATTTATAAAATGTGTTTTAAACATTTTGCTGAGCCAAAAGTATCAGATCACACTAGGAAATGCAACCCTTGTGGAAGTAAATAATGTATGCTAATCATCCTCTTCTATTTCTCGCAGATGGTGTCACATTATCTGTCAAATTAAACTCATGATTGTGTTTTTATTTTAAATTATATACATAAACTATATCTTAAGAAAAATAGTCTTTCCTTTTTGTTATTTTAATGTTATTTTCCTTCTCTTCAAAAATACCTTGAATACAAGGAAGAACATGTTTAGCATTAAAATTCCAAGTTTAATACCCAAAAAGCAAAATACTCATTAAATATACTGTCATAATAGGCTTATATGCATTGCTACTTTCTGGATTTCAATGGAAGGGTTTTGGATGATGTTTTAAACACGAAGTGATTTGATTAGAAAGTAAGTGAATATAGCTCCTGAATTCTATAAAATGCACGTAGGTACATGTTGATATATTAATGCCAATGATTCATTCTAAGGAGCAACAAAAGTGGATATTTAACCGATTTATAATTTTTTCCTTCATGAAATGAGATCATTCTAATCTATTCTAATAAAAGATACCTAGGCTAGATTTTACATAATTATGAAATATTATATATTCTCAGAGGAATAGATTTGTGTCTCAGAAAGAGTAAATTCATAAGACTACTCTGATATTAATCCTTTTAGTATATTTTATACAATTCTTCTGTATTCACTTCCCAGCATCTAAGAAGCATTAAGTTTATGACAATTTACCTCAATGAAGGTATGCTGCTTTTTAAAAAATGTACTTAATATTCTCCATTATATTTCATAGACAACATTCTCAATTGAATTTTATGTTACCACTGTTCTCCATTTTCTGCCCCAACACAACAGATTCTTCACACCATTTCAATCAGATTTCTAACCTTGCTTTATTTGAAAAGTACATTAAGATTGAGTTCATATTGATAAACCCAAATTGCATGACTCAGGTCTTAGGTTTTTTTGTTTGTTTGTTTGTTTGTTTGTTTGTTTGAGACACAGGGTCTTCTCATGTTGCCAGGCTGGCCTTGAACTACTGAGCCCAAGTATTCCTCCCACCTCAGCCTCCTGAGTAGCTGGGACTACAGACTCGCACCACTGCAACATCTTCTTATTTCATGTCTGAGGTCTTTTCAGCAGTCAACACTTTTGACTACTCTCTCTTTCATTAAATCACTGCGTTTCCTTGAAATCAATCTTAAGTTCCCGGTTATCCTTTTACCTTAGTCTACTTTACCCAAATGGTTTTGGCATTTTTTGTCATTTCTTCTCTTCTCCTCCAACACTTAAATGATGATGAAGTTCTTTGGACCCAATACTCCCTTGGTGATCTCATCTACTTTCATACCTTCAACACCATTTATCACTTACTAAACTGTATCTTTAGTCCAGATTTGCCTTCTCAGTTGTAAACCTGTATGTCCCACTGATACTTGTCATCTTTATGTTTTAGGAAAGTCTCAGCCTTACAATTTCAAATTCAAACTCATATTCCTTTCTTTCTGCAAAGATGTGCCCAATTCATTAATTCGAACATTACTTATTGTTTTCAAATTGAAATCTTGGCATCAACTTTTTAAATTGACAAATAAAATTTCATGTATTTATGGTCAACAACATGATGTTTTGAAATATGTTTATATCAGCCAAGCACAGTGGCTCACACCTGTAATCCCAACACTTTGGGAGGCTGAAGAGGGTGGATCACCTGAGGTTAGGAGTTCGAGACCAGCCTGGCTAACATGGTGAAACACCATCTCTACTAAAAATACAAAAATTAGCCAGGTGTGGTGGCACGCACCTGTAGTCCCAGCTACTCGGGAGGCTGAGGCAGGAGAGGTGGAGGTTGCAGTGAGCCAAGATCATGCCACTGAGCTCCAGCCTGGGTGACAGAGCGAGACTCCATCTCAAAAAAAAAAAAAAGAAATATGTGTACATTGTGGAATATCTTGATGAAGCTAATCAAAATGTGCATTACCTCACATATCATTGTTTGTGGTGAGAACACTTAGAATCTATTCTCAGTTATTTTTAACGCAATATATCGTCTTGATTTCTGTCACTTCCATTTCCTACAGACCTGACAACTGAATATATATTGACTCTGTTCACCTTATATTGTTGTGCAATATGCATAATATAAAATTTACCCCCAGTCATAAAAGTGTACTTATTCAATGGCATTGAGACCATTCACAATGTACTGCAACTCTGACTACTATATAGTTACAGAGTTTTTTCATCACCCCTAACAGAAATCCATATACATTAAGTGGTCACTCCCCAACACCCACTTAGTCCCTGGCCATTACCAATCTGCTTTCCATCTCTTGAATTTGCCTATTCTGAATATTTTATATAAATGAAATTATGCAATACATGGCCTTTGCATCTGGCTTCTTTCACTTTGCATAGCACATATCCACACTCTTACTTTTTATGGAGTAATATTTCATTGTATGGCTAAACCACACTTTGTTCCTCATTCATTTGCACATTAGGGTTGTTTTGACATTGCCTATTTTGAACAGTGCTATGATAAACATTTCTAACAAGTTTTTGTTTAAACACCTGTTTTCTTTTGTTTTGGATATATACCCAGTGGCAGGTTTACTGAGTCATATAATTCTATGTTTCATTTATTGAGAAACAAGAAAACTATTTTCAACAGGAACTGCTTCATTTTACATTCCCAACAGTAAAGTACCAGTGGTTGAATTTCTCCACCTACTCGTCAATAGTTATTATTTTCCTGTTTTTGAGAATGACTATCTCAGTGGCTGTGAAGTAGTATGTCATGTAGTTTTCATTTGCATTTCCCTAATGACTAATGACACTGAGCAACTTTTCTTGTGTTTATTGGCTATTTGTATATCATCTTTGGAGAAACATCTATTAAAATCACTTGCCCATTTTTAATTGGGTTGTTCTATTCTTGCTGAGTTGTAAGGGTTCCTTATGTATTTTAGATACTAAACCTTTTTGAGATACAATTTTCAAATATTTTATCCCGAAGACAATTGTGTCTTTTCACTCTCTATACTGTCATTTGTTGCATATTTTTTTAAAAATGTGATAGCGTCTAATGTATTCATGTTTTCTATTTTGTTGCTTTGTGCTTTTGATATATCTAGCAAATTATTACTAAATCTAAGGTTATGAAAAATCACCTAAATGTTTTTCTTTAAGAGTTTTATAGGTTTAGCTCTCATACTTAGGTGTTTGATTCATTTGGAATTAACTTTTATATTTAGTGTGAGGCAAGGGTCCAAATTTGTTCTTTTGCATGTGGATTTCCATTTGTCTGAACACAAATTTATTGAAAAACTATTATTTTCCCATTGAACAGCCTTAGCAACCTTGTTGAAAATAAGTTGACTGTAGATTTATTTCTAGAATCTCAGTCTTATCCATTAATCAGTATTGTCCATCCTGTGACTGTGCCATACTGTTTTGATCACTGTAAATATGTAGGAAATTTTACAAAAGTTTTGTGTTCATCCTCCCACTTTTTCTTTTTCAAGATTGTTTTGAACATTCACATTCCTTTGCAATTCCAGATTAATTTTAACTTTTCCCTTTCTAAAATATAGGCCACTGGTGTTTTGATAGAGATTGCATCAAATCTTTTAATTGCTTTGAGGAATATTGCTATCTCAGCAATATTAAGTCATCTAATCTGTGGACACAGATGTCTTTCCATTCACTTAGACCTTCAGTTTATTTCTGTGATATCTTATGATTTGCAGTGTATAAGTCCTGAATGCCTTTGGTTGAATTCAATCCTAAGTATCTTATTTCATGATGCTATTGTGGATGGAATTTTTTCTTAATTTTCGTTTTCAAATTCTTCATTGATATTGTATAGAAACACAATTTTGTGTGTTTGTATTATATAACTTTGATAAATTTGCTTATTAAGTCTAATAGGTTTTTCCTCTAAGACTTTCCTTATATAAAATCATGCCATCTATGAATATACATACTTTTACTTCCAATTTTTACTTTCCATTTCCATTTAAATTGACTTTTATTTTTTATCTTGCCTAATTCCTCTGGCTAGGATTTCCAATAAAATGTTTAATAGTAGTGGCCAGTCATCCATGACTTACTTAGGAGGAAAGCTTCCAGGCTGTTACTATTAATTAGGATGTTAGCAATGATTTTTTTAAAGATGCTTTTTATCATTGAAGCAGTTACATTCTATTTCTTATTTGCTAAAGGTTTTAAAATTAAACCAAAAAAGAGTATTAGATTTTGTAAGTGCTTTTTCTGTACCACTTGAGATAACTATGTTTTATTCACACTTTCATCGGTAGAATATATGCCATTAATTTTCATATGTCGAACCATCTTTGCATTTCTGAATCAATCTTAGTTATGATTCATAAATATTTTAATATGCTGCTGGAATTGTTCTGACAATACAGTGCTGAGAAGTTTTCCATCTATATTCATTAGTTATATGGGTGTATTATTTTCCTTCCTTGTACTATTTTCTGCTACTGGTATCAGCGTAATTCTAGCTTCGTAGAATGATTTAGAAACTTCCTCCTCTTCTATTTTTGGAAGGATGTGGGAAGGATTGGTGCTAATTCTTTTTAAAATGGTTACAAGAATTAATCATTTTAAATGTCTGGTCTTGGTCTTTTTTATTGTCGTTGTTTAAAGAGTTTTTATTACAGATTCAATCTCTACTCATAATGGATCTCTTGATGGCTTCATTTTTGATTCAGCTTTGGTAATTCATGTTTTTTGGAGAAATATGTGCATTTCATTTATTTACCTATTTTGTGGGCATACAATTGTCCAAAACATTCTTTTACATTTGTACAGGTTTTGTAGTAATATGTCCACTTTTACTTATGACTTTAATGATTTGAGTCTCCTTTTTTCCCTCAATCTATATAAATGTTTGTCAATTATATCAAACTTTTTCAAAGAACAAACATTTGGCTTATTTGATTTTCTCTACTGATTTTTCATTTTCTAAATCATTTAGTTCTACTTTAATCATGATAATTCCTTCCTTCTGCTAGTTTTAGATTTACTTTGCTTATCATTTTTTAGTTTCTTATGGTATAGAGTTAGAATATTGATTTGAGATCTTTTTTTAATATAGGTATATGCTGCTATAAATTTTACTCTAAGAATGGGTTTTACTAAAAGTCTACATTTTTGCATGTTTATTCCTTTTATTTTGTTTCAAGACATTTTCTAAAATCTTTTGTGATAAGTTCTTTGACCCATTGTTGTTTGAGAGTGTGTTATTTAACTTACATATATTTTTAAGTTTCCCAATTTTATGTTATCAATTTCTAGATTCATTGCATCATAGTCAGAGGAGATTCCTTTGTATAATTAATATCTATATAATTTTATTGAGACTTGTTATGTGGCTTAACATATGGTTGATTTGGGGAAAGGTTCCACATGTACTTAGTAAGAATATTTGGTCTTTTGTTATTTGGGTGAAGTATTCTCTATTGCCCGTTAGTTCTAATAGGTTTACAGGGTTGTACAGATCTTAATCTACTCACTGATTTTTATGCTAGTTTTTCCACCTGTTATTGAAGGTGAGATTATGAAATCTTTAACTATTATTGTCCATTTTTAATTATATGTTTGGGGGCCATGTTTTTGTGTGGGTATATGTTTTTAATTGCTCTCTGTTATGAATGGATTGGCCTTGACTGTTGCAAACAATAATTGACAATATCTCTTATACCTGAAATTACTGTATGCACTCCAATTTTATTTTCATCACTATTTTTTATGGAATGCTTTTGAAAAATGACTTACTTTCAAACTATTTGTGTTTTTGGATTCAAAGTGAGTCTTTTGTACACAGCATGTAGACGTATCATATAATTGCTCTATTCTACCAATCTCTGGACTTCAACTGGAAATTTTTATCCATTTGCATTTAAATCATTTATTTCTAAGAAAATATTTACTTGCACCATTTTGTTTTTTCTATATGTCATATATCTTTTTTGTTCCTTAATTATTATTGCCTTCTTTTGTGTTCAACTGATTTTTTTTTGTATTGTACTGTTTTGATTCCTCTCTGTATATTATTTCATTTCTTAGTAGTTATCTCACTGATTACAGTTAACATCGTAAACTTAAAATAGTCTATTATTAAATTAATACCATCTTAGCTAAAATGACATATAAAATCTCTGCTCTTTAACATCTTTGTTACTTCTCCTATATGTTGGTATTTTCGAAAATGACCTTATGCTCATTAGCATAGATTTAGAATTATTGTTTTATGTTATGTAGGAAAATAACAGGAAATATAAACCAAAAATAAAATAATTCTGTATTTTATATTTACCTATGTAGTAACCTTTACTAATGTTTCTTTTCATTTCTTTGCATGATTTTGATTTAATATTTGCTGCCTTTCATTTCAGGCTGAAAGATTCTCATTAGCATGTTTTATAGAGCATGTGTAATAGTAGCAAATGCCTTCATATTTTATTTGAAGATATCATATTTACCATTTATTTTGTTAGGATTGTTTTGCTTGACATAAAATTTTTGATTGACAGAACTGTTTGTTTCAATACTTTAAATATATCATCTTTTTGCCTTCTGGTCTTCATGGATTTTACAAAAAATTGGTTGTTAATCTTAGTGAGAATCAACTGTACTTGCTGACTTCCTTATTTTCTAGGTTCTCTCTGTCATTGTCCTTTGTCATTTTAACCATAACTTGCTATGGATCTCTTTAGGTTTATGCTTCTTGGAGACTGTTGGACCCATTGGATGTAGAGATTCATGTTTTTCCTCAAATTTGAAAAGATTTTATTATTATGTCTTCAAATTTTTTTTTCTGCTCATTTCTTTTTGTCCTACTCATCTGAAACTGCCATTGTGCATACATTGGTACATTTTATGGTGTTCCAGAGATCTCTTAAATATTGTTTAGTTTTTTAAAATTTATTTTGCCTCCTCAGGTGGGGCAGTTTCAATTGTCTTTTCTTCTATTTGAATGACTATTTCTTTTGTTTGCTTAAATTTTCTGTTGAGCTTTTCTAGTAAATTTTGCATTTTAGTTATTGTACTTTTTTTTTTT
>NW_012106864.1:448037-487883 GCF_000951045.1 Mandrillus leucophaeus
CAGAGTGAACAGGCAACCTACAGAATGGGAGAAAATTTTTGCAATCTACTCATCTGACAAAGGGCTAATATCCAGAACCTACAAAGAACTCAACCAAATTTATTGTACTTTTCAATTCCAGAATTTCTTTTTGGTTCTTTTTTAAATTGCTATAATTGTATTGATTCCCTACTTGTTGAGTCATTGTGTTTCTAATTTTCTTTAGGTTTTTTGTTGTTGTTGTTCCCCAGTGTCCTTTAGTCCTTTACCCTTTAAGCATATTTGAGACAGTGGGTTTATAGTCTTTTTTATTTTTTCTTTTTTTCCCAGAGGCTCACTCTGTAGCCCAGGCTGGAGTGCAGTGGTGTGATCTTGGCTCACTGCAACCTCCACCTCCCAGGTTCAAGCGATTCTCCTGCCTCAGCCTCCTGAGTAGCTGGGATGACACGTGCATGCCACCGTACCCAGCTAATGTTTTGTACTGTTAGTAGAGACGGGGTTTCACTGTGTTAGCCAGGATGGTCTTGATCTCCTGACTTCATGAGCCACCTGCCTTGGCCTCCCAAAGTGCTGGGATTACAAGTGTGAGCCACCGCGCCCGGCCTATAATGTTTTTATAGTACCAAAACTTGTGCTCCCTTATAGTCAGTTTCTTTGAGTTTTCTTTTTTCTATGAAAGAGCTTTTGCTTCTTTCTTGCAGGCATCATAATTTTTTGTTAAATTGGGGCATTTGTATAATTATGATTTGGTGTATCTGAAAACGAAACTCTCCCCACAACTCAGGATTTGGTATTATTGATTAATTTAAGTATCTGTTTGTTTAGTTTTCTAACCTATTTTTTGAAGACTGAATTCTTTGTTATGTATAGTCTCAGAAGTCTTGGTTAATTTGGTGAAGTGGTTAGCTAGTGGTTTAACATATTTTCTTACCCTTCTGGGGTAAGAAATTTATAATGAAAAAAAAAAACCCACATTTTTAAAATCTTTGCCCATTGACTCTGTTTTGGTCACTCCTTCCATGCTTAGTTGGTTATTTCTGATGCTACCTGACCCTTCCTTTCCTACTTCTGCTGAACATACACATGAGCCAGAAGTGAAAGGTTATGGAGTCCCAGATCATTTTTGAGCCTGCATTCCATTCTACTTGTCTCTTGGTTTTCCACATTTCCCAGTATATCCAGGAGCTTTTTCAAGTTCGTATTTTAGGAAGTCTTTTACTCCACAGCCTTTCCTTCAAAGCTTTTGGCATGTCTATTTTTCCCCTCTTGCTCCAGGTGACAGAGGCTTGTTCATTTGTTTTTTGATTGTTTGAAGGAGGGTCCTTCCCAAATTTGTTTCTTCACCCTAACAGAGATCTGAGTTAGGTAAAATAAAGTCAAGTCCCTTGTGTCAATCATTTAAGCAGCCTCAGGAGGGCAAAATATACAAACATGATTCCTTTGGAATAAGGTTTGTTATGTTGCCTACAGAACCAGGAACCCACACCAGGAATGCAGGTTGATGTTTTCAGGACTGCCACCACACTAGGGAGGTGTGTGTGACAAGGGTAAATTAGAAGTCTGCAAAGTTCTTCCACTAGGTTTAAGTAGTCTTTCTCATGATTAAAATTTTATTTATTGCTATGAATATTTGAACATCTTCCAGAGTTCTGGTAAAGCAAATTCAGTTTTACCAGTTTACAGTTTTTAGGGGTTGCACATATTTCTTGGGGGACAGTATACCCTGAAATTCCCTACTTCACCATTTTTCTGATATCTTGGCTCAGTTCTCTCTGTTGCCACTACTAGCACCACTTTATATGAGGCTACTATCAGCTCTTCCTGGAAAATAGTCATATACTTTTCACAAGTCATTTCATAGGTACATTTGGCTCCAGCTAATACATTCTCCATGAGGAGACCAGAAAAACTATAAACTATAAACTTGATTATTTACTTTTCCTGCTTAGAATACTTTAGAGTTTTATATAGACCTTTAGGCTATAAACCAAAATCAGCTTAATGGATCATAAGACTTCACGGTTGGGTCCTTGCTCTCTCTACTTATTATATGTTTTCTTTTAGGTCTTTGTATTTCAGGTACTTGTACCTCCTTTTACTTTTTAAAATCAGTCTCACACATCTCCACTTTCTCACTCTTTCAGTGACTTTCTTCATTTTCTTCCTACTTTTGCTTTTCCTTGCCTTTTTTTTACTTCAGAGTTTTCACATATGTTAATCCTTCTTTTACACATTTGCCTAGCTAGTCAACATTTTGGTCAACAACAGATTGCATATAAGACAGTGTTCCCATAAAAATAAACAAGGTTACTTCAAAAAGTGTGTGGATAAATGGAATTAAAATATAAGCATATAAATATAAACTTTATTTCTCAATGTAAGCTTCAAGATAAAGACACTTATGTAAGGATGATACAGACAATTTAGTCCATTTCTAAGGAAGTGAAGATCTTTGGAATTTAAACATATCAGTGAGGTCTTTCTTCATTATTAACTGAAGAAAAACAGGGGGCCTTTAGAGATTTTTTAAGATTAGGAAAAGAAAATATTTCAGAAGGAGCCAAATCAGGACCTTAAGTTGGATTCCTGGTGTTTTCTCATAGAAACTCACACAAAATTGCTTTTATTTCATAAGTAGAATAAGCAGGAACATTGCTATTCTTGAGAAGAACTCTCTGGTTAAGCTTTCCTAGACATTTTTTTTACTAAAGCTTTAGCTAACTTTTTCATAATAAGTACATATTATCATTCTTTGACTCTCCAGAAATTTAACAGCAAAATGTCTGAAGCATCAGCAAAACTATTGCCATGATCTTTGCTTTTGACCCATCTGATGTGCTTTGATTGGACCACTTCCATCTCTTGGTAGACATTGCTTTGATCGTGTTTGTTTTCAGGATCACACTGATAAAGTCATGTTTCATCTCCTGTTATAATCTTCAAAAATGTTTTTCAGCATCTTGATTCTACTTGTTTAAAAGGCACGGAGTGGCAATTTGGATAAAGAAGCAAGATCCAACTGCATGCTGTCCTCAAGAGACCCATTTCACATGCAATTACACCCATAGAAACAAAGTATAGGGATGGAGAAAGATGTATCAAGAAAATTAAAAAAAAGAGAGCAGGGGTTGCTCTTGTTGTTTTATAAAAAACAGACTTCATCAAATATCAAAAAGAATGAAGAAGGTCATGACATACTGATAAAGGGTTCATTTTAACAGGAATCCTTAACTATCCTAAATATATGTGTGTGTGTGTGTGTATGCAGCTAATGCTGGAGCTCACAGATTCATAAAACAACTTCTCTGAGACTTATTAAGAGACTTAAATAACAATACAATAATAGTGGGAGTTTTCAACACCTCACTGACATTGTTGTAGAAAAAAAATGCATTGTTGTCATAGGACCAGGAAAATTTAGACATGTGGACACATTGTAGGGTGATTAGGGTAGGGTTTATTGGGAGAAAAGGAAACAGAAAAAAGGAAAGAGGAATTTTCAGTAAAGTGAGAGTCCTGCTAGCAGGTCTCCCACCTCACTGATTGAATCCCAAGTCACCACCCAGGAACTGAAGAGGTCAGGCTCCTCCCTGCTGCAAATGGCATGAACTTCCTGAGACTTCACCCCATCCTTCTAATGTGCAGGTGGACATTATTCAGAGAGAACCAGTTGGGAAAGGGAGGGCTTCATCTGGGACCAGCAGTCTGGTTTTTCAGCCTTCAGGCTATTTTAGGCTTGAAGGTGAGGTTTTGCTGAGGACTTGTGGCTGTCTCCATCAACAGTATTAGACAGATTATGAAGGCAGAAAACCAACAAAGAGTTTTGGGACTAAACTTGACACTGGATGAGATGAACCTACCAGACATTTAAAGAACATTCCATGCAACAATAGTAGAATATATATCCTTATCTGCACATGGGCACATACTCTAAAATTAACTACATGCCCAGTCATAAAGCAATTCTCAACAAATTCAAAAAACTGAAATTATACTAACCACATTTTCAAACCGCAGTGTAATAAAAATAGAAATACCCATGACTATTTCTCAAATCCATGCAATTACATAGAAATTGAACAACCCCCTTCCCAAATGATTTTCAGGTAACTAATAAAATTAAGGCAGAAATCGGGAGATTATTTGAAATGAATGAAAACAAATATACAACATACCAGAATCTCTAGGGCACAGCTAAAGCCATGTTAAGAGAAAAGTTAAGAGTGCTAAACACCCACATTAAAAAGTAAGAAAGATCTCAACAACTTAACAACATACTTAAAGGAAATAGAAAACAAGATTAAACCAATCTCAAAGCTATGAGAAGAAAAAGTTACCAAAATCAGAGCTTACTGAATGCAATTTAGGCACAAAAAACAATACAAAAGATTAATGTAACCAAAATATGGTTCTTTGAAATAACACATAAGATTACTAGACTACAAACTAGACTAAAAGAAAAAAGAGAGAACATCCAAATAAACACAACCAGAAATGGCAAAGGTGAAATTTCCACTGACACCACGAAATAAAAAATTCTTAAAGACTATTATAAACATCTCTCTGCATAGAGACAAAAAAAAAAAACCTAGAAAAAATGGAAAAATTCCTGGAAACATACAACTTCCCAAGCTTAAACTAGGAAGAAATTAAAACTGAATAGATCAATAACAGGTTCCAAAATAGAATGCTGTAAAAAGCCTAGCAACCAGAAAAAGCTCTGTACCAGACATATCCACAGCTGAATTCTACTAGATATACAAAGAAGAGCTGGTATCAATTCTACTGAAACTATTACAAAAAGTCAAGGAAGAAGGACTCCTCCCTAACTCATTCCATTAGGCCAGCATCATTCTGATACCAAAACCTGGCAGAGAAACAATGAAGAAAGAAAATGTTAGGGCAATATTCCTGGTGAGCATAGATGCAAAAATCCTCAGGAAAATACTAGCAAACCAAATCCAGTAGCACATCCAAAAGCTAATCCACCAGGATCAAGTAGGCTTTATTTCTGAGTTGCAAGATGGCTTCAACATATGCAAACCAATCAATGTGATTTATCACATAAATACAACTAAAAACAAACACCACATGATCATCACAATAGATGAAGATAACACTTTTGATAAAATTCAACATCCCTTCATATTAAAAACCCTCAACAAACTAGGCATTGAAGAAACATACCTCAAAATATTAAGAGCCATTTCTGACAAACCCTCAACCAGCATCATATGGAATGGGGAAAAGCTGGAAGCAGTCCCCTTGAGAACTGAGACAAGACAAGGATGCCCACTGTCACCATTTCTATTCAACATAGCACTGGAAGTTCTAGCCAGAGCAATCAAGTAAGAGAAAGAAGTCAAAGGCATCCAAATAGGAAGAGAGGGAGCCACACAGTTTCTCTTCACGGATGATATGAATCTGTACATAGAAAATCCAATAGTCTCTGCTCAAAGGCTCCTAGATCTAGTAAACAACTTAAGGAAAGTTTCAGGATACACACACACACACACACACACACACAATTACCTGGGAATACAGCTAATTAGGGAGGTGAAAGACCTCTACAGCAAGAATTATAAAACACTGCTAAAAGAAATCACAGATGACACAAACAAATTTTTAAAATTCCATGTATGGATAGGAAGAATCAACATCATTAAAATGGCCATATTTTCCAAATCAATTTAGAGATTCAATGCTATTCCTGTCAAACTACCAACAACATTTTTCAGAAAATTAGAAAAAAACTACTCTAAAATTCATGTGGAACCAAAAAATAGCTAAAACAAAAGCAATCCTAAACAAAATGTACATAAGCCAAATACATTTGACTAATCCAACTTCAAACTATATTACAAGGTTACAGTAACCAAAAACACATGATACTGGCACAAAAATAGACACATAGACCAATGGAACAGGTTAAAGAAACCAACAATGAAGGTGCACACCTACCCCCACCTGACCATTGACAAAGTCAAGAAAAACAAGAAATGGGGAAAAGACTCCCTATTTAAAAAATATTACAATGACTGGTTAGTCATATGCAGAAGATAAAGATTGAACCCATTCATTTCACCATATACAAACATTAACTCAAGATGGATTAAAGTCTTAAATACATAATCTAAAACTACAAAATTCCTTGAAGAAAACCTAGGAAAATATCATTCCAGATATAGGCCTTGGCAAAGATTTCATGAAGACTCAAAGCAGTTGCAACAAAACAAAAACTGACAAGTTGGACCTTAATAAAATAAAGAGCTTCTGCACAGCAAAAGAAACGATCAACAGAGTAAAAAGACAACCTACAAAATGGGGAAAAATACACACTATGCCTCCAAGATAAATCTAATATCCAGAATCTAAAAGGAATTTAAACAAATTAACAAGCAAAAAACAACCCTGTTAAAAAATATGCAAAGGATATGAACAGAAACTTCTCAAAAGAAGACATATACATGGACAAGAAGCATATAAAAAAATTCTCAACATCACTAATCATTCAAGAAATGCAAATCAAAATCACTATGATACCATCCACACCAGTCAGAATGGCTATTATTGAAAAGTCAAAAAATAACAGATGTTAGCAAGGTTGCAGAGAAAACGTAATGTGTATATGCTACCTATGGGAAAGTAAATTAGTTCAGCCACTCTGGAAAGCAGTTTTGTGATTTCTGAAAGAACTTAAAACAGAGCTGCCATTTAATTCAGGATTCCTATTACTGCATATATGTGCAAAGGAATATACATAATTCTACCATAATGACACATGTATGTGCATGTTTATCTCAGTACTATTCACAATAGTAAAGACGTGGAATCAACCCAGATGCTCATCAATGGTGGACTAGATAAAGAAAATGTGGTACATATACATCATAGAACACCACACAGCCATAAAAAGAATTTATTATGTAATATATTTAATATGTATAATTTATATTTTTTATAATCATAATAAATAATATATACATAAAATGAAATGAAATAAACAGAAACCACGTTAGACCTAATTTTTTTTTTATTTTAAATAACCAAGGCCAAAATGTGGAGCAGGAAGGCCATGCTTTTAATTATTTTATTAGTCGTTAGTTGTTGGCAAAATTCTTTAATCACTCTAGGCTTCATCACTAAAGTAGGACTGATAAAGCCTACTCAAGTCAGATGATTGCTTTACAAATAAAATCAGCCAATATGTATTAAAATGCTTTATATTGTTTTATGAAAACACAAATTATAATTTATTCATTTATCAATTTTTGAAATAAATATTAAGCTCCTATTATGTCCCAGGTGCAGCACCATTGTCATCATCACCATCATCTGGGATCTTTGCATGCTGTGGGGCCAATTGATGTACCAATACAATATATTTGGGTGATAAGTTTTTGATATGTGTGATTACTATACTTGTGGTACCAATCTGGCTTGACTTCAAAGAAGATCTACGAAAGAAAACACTTTAAAAATTGAGTAAATTAGGTAATGTGAGGCAGGACATACCTGAATTTTAAAATACTTTTCCAACCTTAGATTTTGGAGATGCTTGTGAAGAGTCCATGGATTATTGTAGAACTAGACTTAGACTCCAGGTAACTTTTATAAATTAAATCACTGGTATGTTAAATTTGTTGAAGGAAAGCATTTCTGAATGCTTCTCTTTCCCTTCTCTCTCTCTCTAAATTACATCTTAAACATTCATTGCATTTTTGTCCCCAGGTATGGTACAGAACATATTAGAAAACCAAGAAGTCATGTGTTAACCACTTCATGGTTTTGAAAAATAAATTTGCATATCTGGGTCCTAATTTGTGTCCATGCTGGAAAACTCCTTATATGAATAGTTTAGTTGGGATACAAACATATTTATATAAAAAACTGACAATCTCCTTTGACTTCTTAAAATGTAAGCAAAAGCAACAAAAATAAGTAAAATCGAAGGAAGAGGAGCATTTGGAAAGTCCAAGTAATTCTGAGAATTCCACAAAGTCCTTCACTCCAGCGTCACTGAACTGATTATTAGAGCAAAAAGATGTTAATAAAAGGGCAAGTAAAAACTAGGTGAGAGCTGCTCTACAACTCTCCTGGGACACTGAGAGCAACGTACATTGGGAATATTACTGGAGTTATTGGAAAAAGCATTGGCCAATATGGTGGCAGGATTAGCAATGATGGATGCAGCAGTTGTAGTGGTAGTTAGCAATGGCAAGGGTACCAAATGTGATGTCTCGTTGCCTTCAATGTTAGGTATTATGACCAAAGACAGCACTCTTGATTATTGCTACAGTGGTATTTGTGGTGCTTTTGGTAGGTAGTAACTCTGGCCACACATCTCTTCCTTTTGGAAACAGCAATAATTACAGATATCCCTGAAGCAATGGAGAAGGAAAATAGATACTATCTGGTATTCAAGGCAATTAGTTCATCCTTGAATGTCTTATAAAGTGTCTATTTGTTATTACTAGAACAATTTAGGAGAAACAAGTAGAAAACAGATTTGGGGTAGAGAGGATGGGAAAATGTCAGTGAAATGCTATTTTATGGCTATTGCTTTATTTTCCAACTGGTTAAACTGGAGAACCAATGGTCACATTTGTTTTACTGTGATTTAGGTAATCAAAACTTCACAAAAG
This sequence comes from Mandrillus leucophaeus, assembly GCF_000951045.1. Taxonomy (NCBI): domain Eukaryota; kingdom Metazoa; phylum Chordata; class Mammalia; order Primates; family Cercopithecidae; genus Mandrillus; species Mandrillus leucophaeus. The sequence goes on from NW_012106864.1 coordinate 456,662, forward strand.
CAGTGTTTCATTTTACCATAAAAGCATGCAATTAAAACTCACTAAAATAATCTTTGCTCTTTCTCATAACAAGACTGTGTGTTACCATTATTGAGCACATGATATATTCTAGCCAACTAACTTACATCTAATCTTTGTAACCAAATGACTTTTGTTCTTTGTTAATTTCAACTGTCTGGCATCAACAATCTTCCATTTTTGCTTGCATCACTCCAAAATAGCATAATGTACTATCTCTCCTAAAGTACATTAACAAAAGCTTCCTCCTCTCTTCCCCCTTTATACTCATCGAGTCTTTTCTCCTTAATCTGATGAAGTTGCTCAAGACAAGTGTTCATGTCAGGATCATTGATGATTTCATACCGTCAGATCCACAAGAGACATTCTCATTTTAGCTGAACGGCATTCATCAACACCTGATATAGTTGATTACTCACTTCTCAAAATATCCCTCCTACCACCACATTCTACTTGTTTTTTCTCTTATTTTTCTGGACAATTATGTTTAATCTTCATTATAATTTCCCCATCTTTATATGACCTCTATAGGGCATAATGGGATAGTTATTTGGATTTTAGGATTAGGTCCACAGTCTATTTTTCTGTTCTTCTTTCCTGAGAGACACTGTCTCCTGTACTCTGCCAAAACCTTCAAATGGATGTGTGTGCCTACATTGTGTATGTGTGTGTTGTGTGTGTGTGTGTGTGTATGGCAAAGATAGCTCCTATTAACTTCATTGGTATACTCAAGAACCTGCATAATATCTTCACTTGAGTATCTCAGAAACATGTAAAACTGAACTTTAGGTTTTCTCCCCATCGACTTGTTTTTCTGGCATATGTATTTAGCATTGTGAATTGAATATATTTATATATTGCTGTAACATATTTCATTTATTCAATCAAAACATGTGGGCTAAGTATCTAAAATAAATGAGACTCTACAGAGTTGTTTGGAGATGACTAACCAAATAAAAGCATGTTGCCTTTAAAAAGGTGACGGGATCCCTGACACAAGAGTTCAACTCTAGAAGACTGTGTTATGGGTTTTGTAACTGCAAAAAGTATACAATAGAAAGGCAATAAATAGTTTTATGAATAGAAGTGACATGACTAGAATTAAATCTTGTGTTTTCTACTGTGGCTGCTTTGCAGAGACTGCACTTAAGCATGTAGGGATTTAAATGAGCATGGAAAATGAGGACTGCAAAAGATTAATAGTAAGACAAATTACCAGCCTGTTATAGGAGACACTAGTACTTTGGTCTAGAGTAGTGCTAGCAGAAATGGAGAGAAATGAATAGATTTGATATAATTTTGGTGATAAAATTTATATTACTTGCCAAGGAAAATACTATATTTCAAAAAGAGGTACTGTGTACTATCTGCTAAAATAATTTAATCTGCCTTTGGGTTTTAGATACATTTATATAGAGACTGAAAATAGTAGGCATGTAATAAATATTGAATGTTTAAATGAATAGATGACTAGAGGAACAAACAGCTGGATGAATGAATACATGTGTACATGCATAGTGAATTTAACTCATTAAACTGATGAGCACCTATAGTTTTTATATTGAATAGTATATTGATTTGAGCATATATAGCAGTAGAGACATGCATATATTTGTTTGCTGGTTATTTTGTCAGATACTTCTTTTTAAACTTTTATAGAAGATTTTAAATAGGTTTTTGCTTATCACACAAAGGCCCCTGGGAAACCTTGAAAATTAAGAAAGAAGCAATCACTTGCAAACATTTTTTCGTGTTTATTCACTAAACAAATGCAACTGAATACTCTTTAGAGAGATACGCAAGCTATTCAGCTCTTATAAGTTGATTTTTAAATTTATATGCATTGTACTTACAGTCACCTTTTTCCTAAAAAAAAAAAATCACAGAATATCAAGTACTACTCTATATGAAGTTTTTTGTACCTAAAATAATTACTATAGAACGATACTATTATTTCTCCCTCTTTTTCCCCAAAATAATGTGCCGTTTTCAATCTCACTTTCACTTTAATACTTGTGAAAATTAAGATGATGATATATTTTAAATGGCTAGCTTTGATTTGCATAGAAGTTTGCACAAGCTTTTGAAAGCACTTCAGAAAGTACTTAAAGCTTATTTTTCCATTGATTATACATGCCGTAGTAAACTGCATCTGGTGATATATGTTTTATTAATAGTTTCCTCCTCCTCCTGCCTAAATCACCTGATTTATTGATGGCTTCCTTTTACCTCTGCTATGATTCTAATGCTCCCAAACCTTTTTATTTCCTTCTTATACTTGTTTATATGAACCACCATTGTGTGGGTAAGGGCGAGAGCACAGAAGAAATGGATTTTCAGTAAATATTCAGTACCTATTCAAAGGTGACTAGCATGAGAACTAGTGTGCTTTTGAAGAGAGAACAGATTGAGGAGATAGAGAGCTCTCTCTCCATATATAAGGATGGATAGCATCTATCACTTATTAAGAGTTGTTATTGGCCTACATATTTAGGTGATGCTTTAATAGTCAATTACTAATGCCTAGGTTATACATTGCAGGGAAACACTCTTACTTTCTGTGATTACACCTGAACCAAAGTCTTGTTTTCCTGTCATGTTGCTTTTATTAATATTTCCCTTCCCTTCCCTTCCCTTCCTCTCCCCTCCCCTCCCCTCCCCTCCCCTTCCTTTTCTCCTTCCCTCTCTTCTTCCCTCTTTTCTGCTCTCCCTCCCTCCGTCTGTCCTTATTTATGTATCTATATTAACTCACATTTTTGTTGCCTTAGTGTAGGCAGTGTGTCTTTAGTTTTACATTTGAGAAAATCAGAAATAAATACTCTGAGTTTTTATTACACATTATATGATTCTACTTTTATTATACCCAAATTTCATCTCATGTTTAATTATAAAAGTAATAATTAAAGTATTAGAATATCAGAAAAGACATATAAACATACATAAGAACAGAGGTCAGTGAGGCTCTCAGAAATTGTGTTGTGGATAGTGTCCACAAATGCACTATCCATTTTCATTATTGCTTACTGGGACTATTTTGAAAATATGTTTTAACTGGGCTTCCAATCCCCAGTCTTTTTTCTATTGTATCATTTCTGGATTCACATGACACTGATTAAATACACACACATATACACACACACTAGATTATAGTGCTCTGTGCTTAGGAAACTGTGACAGTTCCATGATACTTCTATGTTAAATATTCTTGCAAATTTTACTAAAATGCAGGTTCCCAAGACCTATCTACAAATATTTAAATTCTTAGTTATCAGGTGGTGCCCAGGAATCAGCATTTTAAGAAATAAAGTCTTTCTGATGTTTGACAGTCTAATCACATTAAATTTCTTACCATCCCTGTAAAGAGCACCTACTTTTACTCTCCATGGCCATTGTAGGTTCTGTATCTAGAATATTTGGAATCACTTTCACACAAAAGTTCAGGTTAAAAATCTCTTCTGCTCCACTGTCTGGAATGAATAACTCTAACTCCTCAATCTTTCCTGGCATCTCATTTGTACCCCAAATAGTCTTCTCTGTTATATTAGGGTAAGTTAATAGGTCTTGTTCCACATGGAGATTTTGAAGTTTTTCATCAGTATAAACATTTATAAATGTGTATATTCTTTGTACCTAGCAGATATTTGTGAAACAGAAAACATATTTCAAAGGAATAAGCATAGATTTTGCTTTTGTTTCAGAATATTTGATATATAAATATACATGCAGACACCAGAAATTTTTAGATATTTTATTCTTTCATGTTTAATTATAAAATATTTACAGTACTAAAATATCAGGAAATACATATAAACATATCTGTCATCTGTCTACCTATCTATCACCTATCTGCCTGCATGTCATCCAAAAGTTGCAACTCAGAAAAATTATATTTACTGACATTAATAGATCTTTTATATACAAAAATATATTTTTCTCAATAAAAAACTTTGCTTTAAAATTTTATTTTCTATTATTTTAATAGACATTATTGCTTAGAGCAGTATTAGGTTTACGCAAAATTTTAGCAGAAAATTCCTTTATAATTCCTATTCATGGCCCACCTCACCCTCAGTTCTCCTATTATTAACACCTTACATTAGTGTGGTACATTTGTTACAATTGATGAACCAATATTGATACATTATTATTACATAAAGTCTATAGTTTGTGCTAGGGTTCATTTTCTGTGTTTTACAGTTCTGAGGTTTTGACAAATGCATAATAACATGTATGCACAATTACATCATCAACAGGATAGTTTCACTGCCCTAGAAATCCCCTGTGTTCCTGCCCCTGGCAACCACTGATTTCTTTACTGCTTCTATAGATTTGCTTTCTCAGAATGTCATATATTTGGAATCACATACTATGTAGCCTTTTCAGAGTTCTTTCTTTCTCTTATCAATATGCATTAAAGGTTCTCTTATGTCTTTTTTTTTTTTTTTTTTTTGGTGTGCGGGGGCTTGATAACTCATTTCTCTCTATTGCTGAATAATATTCCATTGTTTTTACCATAGATTTTTATTCATTCGCCTATTCGTGGACATTTTGGTTGCTTCCAAGTTTTGGCAGTTATGTGTAAATCTGCTATAACCATCCATATTCAGGTTTTTGTGTGGACCTAAGTTTTCAGCCCATTTGGGTAAATGCCTGGGAGCAGGACTGCTGGATCAAATGGTGTGACTACGTTTAGCTTTGTAAGAAGCTATCAGTGTCTTCCAAAGTGATTGTACCATTTTGTAATACTATCAACAATGAGTGAGAACCCTTCCTGTCCCATGTTCTCTCTAGAATTCAGTGTAAGTGTTCTGGATTTTAATCATTATAGCAGTAATGCAGTGGTATCTCATTGTTTCAATTTGTAATTCCTTAATAACATTACATCAAGCAAATTTCATATGCTTATTTGTCATTTGTATATATTCTTTAGTGAAGTGCCACTTCAGGACTTTTGTTGTGCTTTTTGTTTTTTTACTTATTTTGAAGTTCCAAAATCATCAGGTTTTTTTTGACTTCGTAGTAAGAATGTGGATGTTTTTACAAATATTTCCTTTTTCCTACATAAGCAAAGTAATATAACTTAGAAAATATTTTGTTGATGTGGGCCCTTATTTTTCCTAAAAATATTGTCTTGTTAATATTTTATATTTAAGCCAAAAATATCTTGTAAGTTAGGCAGTGTGCCATTTCAAATTTGCAATATACATGACTATAGATAGTGTAATTCAATAACAAACACAGATAGTCATTTACAGGACTCGTTTTCTAATGTGTAGCCATAGAGAATGACACTCAAGTTGGTTTTGTGATCTATGTAGCCAATATGACAGGTAATTGATTTGATTTAAAATATACCTTATTGGTGGCAAATTATAATATTATTACTAAGTGTAGCAAAATAATATTTAAATGAACATCTAATAGAGCAAACAGTTTTAAAAAAAGAGTTGTTAATTTTGCCACAGTACACTTAAAATTTGGACCAAGAAACAGTATAATTATGAGTATAATGCATGTTGTGATATAATTTCTAATATGTTACTGAGAAAAACATCTTAGTGAGAAGAATTACTGGGGATGTATTTTGATATGCATGTAAGGATTCATATCTAAAAATGTTAATATTTTCTCCATTCTATAACGAACTCTAATTTCTTGTTTGAAAATGGTATGAATACTCCATTTTCATATTCAAGATTACAATGTCCTCACCATAAACCATGAAGAGAAACAAAAGTGCTGAAGTTGTTTAAATAACATTGTAATTTTGATAATTCTGTAGTCTCATATGAATGTGCTTAAATAACGTATTTTCTATCGGGTTCCGTGAAATTCAAAAGAAACATTTCTGTGGCAGGCTTACAGAGTTATATATAGAACAATAAAGGCTGAAGAAGAAACTTCACAAAATAGAAACATACAAAAGATGTGTGGTTTTAGTACTGTTATATAGATATGCTCTGCCTTACTAAACCAAAGCTGGCTTATTCCAAGGAAATCATGTTCACTCATAGAAGCTTCCTGCTGTATATTTTTTGGTGAAATTTCATACTTTAAACTGGTTTGTTTTCATTTTTTACATTGCATTTTAAAGGCCCTTAAATATCTTTATAACTTGTTTAAAACTGAAGAGACATTTGATAGAATGCTATAGAAATACAGTGAAATATTAGTCTGAGAGGATTTGGATATTACTATATAGTCTGTTCCCTGCTAGATACCACAGCAAATTAAAAATAAACATGCCCTGGTTCTTGTCCATTAACATCAAGTAATGTAGAGGTTACATGCTTTATTAGAAAATCAATCAGCATTATAAATTGCCAGATATTAAAATATGCACTTGAAATTCTTTTGTTTTCAACTTTTATTTTAGGCTCAGGGTTACATGTACAGGTTTGTTACATGGATGTATTGTGTAATCCTGAGGTTTGAGGTATGAATGATTCCGTCACCCAGGTAGTGAGCATAATACCCAACAGGGAGTTTTCAACCCTGGTCCCCCTTTCACTCTCCCCAGTCTAGTAGTCCCCAGTATCTATTGTTTTCTTCTTTATGCTCTTGTGTGCTAAATGTTTAGCTCCCACTTATAAGTGAGAATATGTGGCATTTGGTTTTTTGTTCTTATATTAATTCCTTTGGGACACTGGCCTCCAGCTGCATCCATATTGCTGCAAAGGACATGATTGTATTATTTTTATGACTGTTTAGTATTCCATAGCATATATATATATACCACCTTTTCTTTATCCAGCCCACTGTTCATTGTCACCTAGGTTGATTCCATGTCTTTACTATTGTGAATAGTGCTACCATCAGAATGGTTATTATTAAAAAGACCAAAAATAACAGATGCTGGCAATGCTACAGAGAAATGGGAACACTTATACAGTGTTGGTGGCTATGTAAATTAGTTCAGTCACTGTGGAAAGTAATTTGGTGATATCTCAAATAAGTTAAAATAGAACTACCATTTGACCAAAAAATCTCATTACTGAGTATATACCAAAATGAAATTCAAATTGTCATCCCAAAGTTAACATTTCCAAATTGAAACTCCTATTTCTATTGCATTCCAACCCTAATATGCTCCATCCACAGTCCTCTCCATCTCAGTTAAAAGCAACCCCATTCTTCCAGTTGTCAGGCCGTAATACCTGAGTCATCCTTGATTCTTCTCTTTCTCTCATACTCCTCAATCAAACCTTCAGGACAATATCACATTATGGTTACTTTCAAAATATATTTATAAACTGAATTTTTACTACTTGTACTACTACTAGAAGATTGGAGCTATCATAAACTTTTCTCTAAATTATTGTAGTAGCCTCATAAATGGTTTTCTTCTTTGTAAATTTGGTCTCCTATTTACACTGAAATTCTATTGTCTATTATTCAAATAGCATCCAGAAGAAATATTTTAAAACCTAACTCCAAATATTTCATTGAAATATGATCAAAACACTGATAGGTCTCCATTTCTTTCACACTATACAGCCAGAATCACTATACAGTCTAAAAGAACAGCATGGCCTTCCCCCACTACTTCCAGACTGACTCTCTTCTTTCCCACACATGTTCCCTTAGCTCCTAGAGCTTCCTCCAATACTCATAGCACATCTTTCCCTAGTGACCTTGCTCTACTCTTCTGCTTATGGCTACTTTCCCCAAGACATGTGCTTTGCTAAATCATCTTCAACTTTGGTCAAGTCTCATCTTCTCTGATAGCTTTTCCTTGACTATCCAAGTAACACTGTAACCTGTGCCATCCCCCTGTTTCACATCCTATCTGTCACTCCTTATCTCTTTTACTATTGATCTACTGTTTTCTTTACACTTATTCAGATTTCTTGTCAAGATCAAGCAATTTATTTAATGTATCTCTCCTGTGTTATATTTTATCATACATAGCTAAAAAAAAAAAAAAAAAAAGTTGGAAATCTCTGACTGGGATTTAACTGGGAAGCAGTAAGCTTCATTAATTACCCCTTTTATTTTCTGTATTACCGTAAGTTACAGTTGGAGCAAAATCTATGATTACACAGCTTTCTGCCTGACTCAGGAAAAAGCAATTCAAGCAAAGCACAGTTGGTATCACTAAGCAAAAAGACAGAAAATGGCTAAGATGACTAGAATTTTTGGAGGAGAGTACTGGAAAGAAGGGCACTACACAGAGGAATGTTCAAGAAACTACTAAAGATAGTTACAAAGGAGATATAGCTCAATAGTCAATACGCTTTTGCTCTTCTGTCAGAGGCACGTGAACCAGAGAGACTCCATCTTAAGTAGGAGCCAGGTAAAATGAGGCCAAAACCTACTGGGCTGCATTCCCAGACGGTTAAGCCATTCTAAGTCACAGGATGAGATAAGAGGTTAGCATAAAATACAGGTCATAAAGATCTTGCTGATAAAACAGGTTGCAGTAAAGGAGCTGGCCAAAACCCACCAAATCCAAAATAGCCACGAGAGTGACCTCTGGTCATCTTCACTGCTACACTCCCACCAGCATCTTGGCAGTTGACAAATGCCATGGCAACATCAGGAAGTTACACTATATGGTCCAAAAATGGGAGGCATGAATAACCCACCCCTTGTTTAGCGTATCATCAAGAAATAATCATAAAAATGGGCAACCAGCAGCCCTCGGGGCTGCTCTATGGAGTAGTCATTCTTTTATTCCTTTACTTTCTTAATAAACTTGCTTTCAGTTTGCACTGTGGACTCACCCTGAATTATTTCTCGCACAAGATCCAAGAACCCTCTTTTGGGGTCTGGATTGGGACCCCTTTTTCCTGTAACATATTTCTGGGAATCACAAAGGGAGTATAGCACAGAAACCCTGACCCGCCAGCTACCTTTAGGTAAGTGTTAAGTTTCTGTAACATCTTTCTGGCAAACCCAAAGGGACGATACAGAAGAAACCCCCTAACCCAAAGGAAATAGACTGCAGCACTGATTGAAAGACTTTGGTTAAGTGGTGTGGTACCCGGGTAAACAATGGGATTGGGTTAGTGGCCCAACTTAGGGGACTTAGAGTCTCTCCTAAGACAGAGTGGGTAAGAGGCCCCTCTTAATTAAAGGCAAGGATGCTTGACTGACCTTGGGTTAGAGGCCTGACTTTGGAGGATCAGAGTCCCTTTTAAGATTTAGAGGGTTAGAAGTCCCTCTCAGTAAAGTCTCACTCGGCTAAGAATACGTTTCGCACTATGGGATGTTAACTGCTGTTCTCATTGGATTAACCTGCCTTGTACTCTTTGCTGATGGCTGTGAGTGACAGGGTTAGGCATGTTCAGGATCGTGGGACATGGGGAGCTTTTTCCTCACTAATAGGGGAAACCTGAGAGCTAATAGGCTTTCTGGAAAGATCCCTTTGCTACCAAGAAGCAGCCGACTGAACTTTTCAGTGTCACTGCAAATGGATGGATCTTTCTCTGGCCTCTCTGATCATTTCACCTTCCCCACCCTACCACAGGCAATGCTTTTTTCTTTCTCCTTTCCCTTTCTTAATACAAAAGATTTTGTATCACTCAGGGTGACCATCTTGCCCAGAGACCACGTGTTGAAACTCCTAGTCAGAGGTTGGATTAAAGATGACAGGGCCCATCTGGGGGCAAATTTAAGCCTTGCTGGTTTGACACCAGATGCTAAGCAGAGTGGCTAATGTCTATGCTTTATCACATGTATTTTACTCTGGCCAGAATGAAAAAAAAAATTTTGTTTTCCTTTATGACGCGGCTTGGTTCCCAGGGTGATGGTGCTGCAAGCAAGATCACTTGGGCCGCTCAGGGAAAGGAAACCTCGAAGCCTGGCATGCTGGCAGAAACGTAAGAATTTCTTAGAGTCAGATTTCTGGATTCTCTCTCTGTGCAAACGGCTGAATGAATGGAAAAAAAATCAGTGTTTATCTCCTTTGTACAGTTTTGATTAATGCAAAAAAAAAAATTCTAATGTGAGTCTTAAGCTGGTGTACTTTGTGCCATGAGTTCATTTTTCTGTGTTGAGGGATATTTTATGATAAAACAAGGGCTTAGAACACCTGTAAGCCTGCTCTTCAAGACGACTCAACAAGCTGGTCAGTAACAAACTTGGCTGCAAGTCCCTGAAACAAACAAAAAAACAAAAAAAAACCCCACAAAAACCGGGAAGAAGTCTCTACCCTGTTTTGTCTTTGGGAGCTTGACCTTTTTTTCTTTTCTTTTTTTTTTTTTGAGATGGAGTCTCACCCTGTTGCCCAGGCTGGAGTGAAGTGGCATGATCTCAGCTCACTGCTACCTCTGCCTCCTAGATTCAAGCGATTCTCCTACCTCAGCCTCCCAAGTAACTGGAATTACAGGCGTGCACCACTATGCCCAGCTAATTTTTTGTATTTTTAGTAGATACAGGGTCTCACCAGATTGGCCAACCTGGTCTCAAACTCCTGACTTCAGGTGATCCACCTGCCTTAGCCCCCCAAAGTGCTGGGATTACAGAGGTCTGAGCCACCCCGCCCAGCGGGAGCCTGACCTTTTAACCATGTGGCTGTACCTTCTCTTGGTCTCCACCTTCCAGGGAACAGGAATTTTAGAGGTTATGTGCTTGTCAGCTCTAAAAATCATATTAGGCTGGGCACAGTGACTTACACCTATAATTCGAGCAGTTTGAGAGGCCAAGGCAGGCAGATTACTTTAGGTCAGGATTTCAAGACCAGCCTGGCCAACTTTAGTCTCGACTAAAAATACAAAAATTAGCTGGGCATGGTCTGGGCGGGTTGGTACACACCTGCAATCCCAGCTACTCAAGAGGCTGAGGCAGAAGATTGCTTGAACGTGGAAGGTGGAGGTTGCAGTGAGTGGAGATCACACCACTGAGCTGCAGCCTGGGCAACAGAGCAAGACTCCATCTCAAAAAATAAATAAAAATAAGTAAGAACAAAAATCATATTAAATAGTTAAAAGCCTTTGCAAACTCAAAATTAACTACTCTAGAATTCTTCTGGGAAAGAAAATGGGGACAGCCCCATGCTGCAGCTCAGTAGCTAAAGTTTTGCACTTTCACAGTGGTGGTCTGGGTCTGATTTCCCACCTAGGAAGTAATTCTTTTTTGTTTAATATGTGTGTGACCTTGTCTATTCTCTTCTCCATGGACTGTCTCAAATTTTCCTTTCTCTAAGCACCTAGGTGGTTGTCTTTGGTAAAGTTCAGAAGCTAGAAATATTGACTGCTTGGCATGGCTAAAGTACAGTAATAAGAGATCTGAAAGGATTTTTTTTTTTAAAGAGCACTGTGGTTAAAAGTTTAATTAAAAGTGGATAAACAAGCTTTAGATATATTTAAAACGCCTTTATGTTTTTCTCGTCTTGGAACTTGTATTACTGGAGAAAGGTGTTTTCCTTCTCATTTGACTGAATTATTTTTCTCCATATTTTTTGTCTTGCTACCCTTAATGGACACATGAGAGGCCTAAGATAATTTCTGGTAGCCTGTGACTAATTGGGAAAAACAGAGGAGGCTCCATAGACCCTGTTTTGGAAAAAACCTTTGTTTTCCTCATGAAACCCCAGGAATTAAAAGCAGATAGATCCCTCTCAAAATCAAAGGCTCTGTTCTGTTTTGCATTGTGTTATCTGATGGTTTTGAGTTTTGAGGGTATCAGAAATTACTTCGCATTATGAAAGACCTTTGGTGTGTAATAACTAGGTAAGAAATATAGTTTAAGGGATGACTAATAATAGTTTTGGAGGGATACTTGACTCTTTGCACACTTGGATCAGAGAAGCATGCTCTCAACCATCTGGAAGATAAGGAAACATCCCCATCCCCCACTGGGAGATGACACTCCCATGAGGGATGGGCTGATTACAAAATGGGCTGATTGGCTTTGGGTTGCCTTGCAATATAATGCAGAGTAGAAGCACTGCACTGTCTTCTCCTATAGTATTTCCCTCCTTTTGGGGATCCAGGAACAAGTATAAAATGGCACCCTTAATTTTGGGGATCTGTCTTTGCCTTCAGTTGCTTATTTGCTGCCCTCATTTGACCCTAGAAAAACAGGCTTTCCTGGCCCTTCCTCCAAAGATTCCATCCTGAAGCCAGTAATCCAACTAAGAAACTGGCAAATGAAAAATCTTACAAGCGCTGAACCTTCTGTCTGTTTGTCTATTTATATGCATTATATGTTTATATATAAAAGAGCTCTACTTGGCTTAGAAAAATAAGTGCTTAAATCAAATATTTTAATACCTTTTGTCACATGACTTTAGTAATCTTTTGGAAATAAAGATAGTTTTGAAGATTGGTAAAATAAAATGGCTTGAAAATGTAGACATTTGGCCTACATTAAGGTCAGATACCATATTTGCTAAATGCTTTAAGGTCAAACTGCTTCTTTAACTTTTAAAAATTGTTCAATTTATATACCTTAAAGCCATTAGAGCCTAGATAAGGCCTGGAAACATGTGGAATTAGCCATACCCTCTAGCTATATAAAAATTATAAAGAAAGAGATTTTATATAAGAAAGGTTCTTGTATGGTAAATTATTGTCCTAAAGTAAAATGACTGGTTGTTTAAAATGAGGGATTTTAGGACTAGTCAGAAAGTCCAAGAATGTCTCATATGGTCTGTGTAAGTCATGAAAAGATTTGTGAAAGGGAATTTTTGGAAGAAATGTTGTACAATTCAAAGGTTGTTAGAGGTTGTTAGACCTCTAAATGCTTCATAAAATGCCACTATAACTCTTACCATACAAGTTGCCTGCTTAAGTAAGGTAAGACCTGGGGACATGTGGAGTTAGCCATGCCCCTAACTATGCTGGAGAGTCAGCTCTTATCTGCATTTCTTCCTGGTGTGTGCTAAGCTAGGCTCCACACCCAGTATATAATTAAAATCCCTTACTTACCAAGGTTTTCACCAAAAATGAAAGTTACTAAGAGTTAACATTATAACATGTAATTGAAACTACAATTAAAGAAATTAAAGAATTTAATTAAAGAAACAATTGTAATTAAAGAAACAATTGTAATTAAAGAAACAATTGTAATTAAAGAAACAATTTTACATGCAAGGTGTGTAAAGAAAGTAAAATGTATTTTTGGTGAAAGATCATAAGAAGTCACGGAAATGTGGACTTTTTTTTCCTGCCTAAAGTGTTAAATTATTGTTTTATGTAAGAAAAAAATCTAAAATTTAAACAAGTTGTGGAAGGATTATAAAAATTAATTTTAAGAGATTCTGTGTGTGAACATATTGGCTAAAGTTAAAGGGGTATTATTCAGTTTTTCCATAAATTAAACATTGGAATAAAAACACAACAGGTTTTTCTTAGAGCACTGATTTGCTCTTTCACAAAAAAAGGTAAAGGATTATAAAAGGTTTATAAGAATCTTACCTTATGGTTAAACATTGAGTAAATATGTCTATAAGGTAGACATATATGGTACAATTGCTATTAAATTCTAGTCTCATTAGTTGTTTTTAAGTTTGTTTCTGCAATTTAGACTAACCCTGCTTATTCATGTAAACCAAGCAGTGATCTCTGACTGCTGCTCAGAAGAAACAAGAGGGATGGGCGATATAAAAATCTGAATCAGTATTCTAATTTGGGCACATTACAATTAGCTAACAACCCCCTATAAACTTAGTTCCAGCAGTTTCCCAGTTCATGAAAAGCCTTCTAATTTAGTTTACTCGGAATAACTTTACTTATTTTGCTTTATTCTTATGGAATATATTGCTGTTGTGCTTTGTGTAGGAGTACAGAACAAGCTTACTGAATGTTTTCTTAAACTAAACAGTTATTCTTATCAAAACTCAGGAGTCATGAATGGCCCTTGCCATACTGATGCTTTCTGACTGAGCACCTCTCTACCCTGAATGCAAGAGACCCTCATAGTTAGGCAGGAATATCAACACCCCTATATAGCCTGAAGAAGTTGCAGAAGATGGATCTTTGTCCCTCTGCCACATTTAGGTTTAAGTGTTCTCTTATAAAAGAAAGGACAGAAATGTCAGAGGCATGTGAACCAGAGAGACTCCATCTTAAGTAAGAGCTGGGTAAAATGAGGCTGAAACCTACTAGGCCGTATTCCCAGATGGTTAAGGCATTCTAAGCCACAGGATGAGATAGGAGGTCAGCACAAAATACAGGTCACAAAGATCTTGCTGATAAAATGGATTGCAGTCAAGGAGCTGGCCAAAACCTACCAATACCTAAATGGCCATGAGAGTGACCTCTGGTGATCCTCACTGCTACACTCCCACCAGCACCATGACAGTTGACAAATGCCATAGCAATGTCAGGAAGTTACTCTATATTGTCCAAAACGGGGAGGCATGAATAATCCCTCCCTTGTTTAGTGTATCATCAATAAATAACCATAAAAATGGGCAACCAGTAGCCCTTAGGGCTGCTGTGTCTATGGAGCAGCCATTCTTTTATTCCTTTACTTTCTTAATAAACTTGCTTTTACTTTGCACTGTGGACCCATGCTGAATTCTTTATTGTGCAAGATCCAAGAACCCTCTCTTAGGGTCTAGATCAGGAGCCCTTTCCTGTAACATTTCCTTGTCTAATAAAATTCCTACTTTTTACTAACTCTAATTTAAGAGTCTATCGTATTTCTAAGTGATCAGAGCTAATTGGTATGGTAGCTGGTTACGCTCAGCTTTTACCCTCTTGATATTTTGTAAATTCTTTTAGGGCAACTGATCATGCTTATTTTTGTTATGCTTAGGAGTAACCATAAGCATTTGCTGAAGAACAAAACTAATAAAATAAAATGTCAAGATGTTGGATGTAGAAGCTGTTCATTTTCAATTTACGTTTAAAGGTAAATGGAATGCTTAAACTTTGATATGATGAGCACATAGTCACTGTTTTAAGTTAATGGTGCTACAACTTTTAGTAATGCAACTAGTTAATTTCCAAATTTTTCTTTTTAAAATTAAGAAATTATATATTTAAAATCTAATCAATTGCTGTTAGCTGCACTCTTTAACAGTGAAAAGCTGACAGTAGACAAATTATTTATACCCAATTTTAACATAAACCTGTTTATGAGGTTTAATATGGTTATTAAATAAAAAAGGCTAGTTTCTGAGGGTAAAACTCATAAAGGTCTAAGCTTATTGGTTTTACCTAGTTCTCAGTATATGATATAGAGGAAAAATTTTACTAACAAAGAAAGTTTTTAGTTTTAAATGAGAACTACCCAAAGCAGCTAATTTCTGGCAGCATTTTTTTTTTTAAATCATTTAACTATGAAACATGATGATTACTCAGGCAGACTATAACCACCATCCATTACCTTCCTTTAGTATTCACTGCAAATGGCAAATGATAATTCTGATAAGCCTGTAAAATGTGATGTATCTTAAAACTCACTAAAGTTTCTTCATAAAAACCCACATTTTATCCCAAAACTCTATAACATTTCTGACTATTTTACTTTATAGAAATCTAAGATTAAGAAAGAGGAAGTATGTTTCTTGAGGTGAAAATTATAGTCTACTGGTTACTTGAAAATCTTTTTCAAATGGATTGGGCCTAATGCCAATATTTAGCTATGAGGTTCCGTTTCAGATTCAAAGTTCCATTGTTATTTCGGTTTAATCCACACTGAATATTTTTAAATATTATGGTCTTAAATTAAAAAATGCATTGCTAAATTGTGAGTAAAAGTCTGGATTGATGAAGTTAATTATTTAAAAATTGTTTGATAAAATTGTTACAACAAAAATATATCTACCACCATTCTCTGATAAATTTCTTATTCTAACTTTGCAATTAATACAGCTTATTATTTGTGATACTTTTCTTTAACCGAAGTCCTACATTTATCATTGAACAAAAGGGATAAAAAGCTTTTAAGCATTTTTTTAACCTCATAGTAAAAATATAAACAAGACATTACTCTTTTCAAGTATTTTTAAATATTCCATTTTGTCTTGTTTGCTAAAATATTCATTGTACTTGAATCTATTTTTCTCTGTATCTAAATACTTCTTCTTTGCTAAACTTTCAAAATATGTTTGGGGCAGACTGAATAATGGTTCCTCAAATGATATCCACATCCTAATCCTTGAGATTTGTGAATATTACCCTATATGGTAAAATATGAGATAAGTATCTTGAGGTGGGACAGTATCTTGGCTTATCCAGGTAGGCTTGAATTATAGTTACAAGTCCCTTTTCAAGAGGAAGGAAGAAAAATTTGAGTCAGATAAGAGAAGGCAATGTGGCCACCGAAGCAGATTTTGCAGTTATGTGACCACAAGCCAAGGAATGCTGATTCAAGGGACAAATTCTCTCCTTGAGTCACCAGAGGGAGTATGATTCTGCCAACATCTTGATTTCAACCCAGTGAAACTTTAGATTTCTGGCCTCCAGAACAGCAGGGGTAAATAAATTTTATGTTTGTGGTAAATTGTTACATCTTCCAAGATAAATTAATACATTTTTATTTAGTAAGCCTTTAACAGCAGGAGAAAATAAGAATAAAGTGGTAGAACTATTCTGCAATTTTATTTTGGATTTTGATAAATATAAACCCCATAAATACTTGGAGTAGATCTTTATACATGTTTAGAGAACCTCATCTGTATTCTGTTGTTCTTAGAAAAAGGATAGTAATAGGCATTGATTAGACTTTGAATTCCCAGGGTCAGTCATTTCCCCTTTATGAAAACTCAATTGTGTCATTTCTCCTGAGGAAAACAGTGAATCAGGGATCAGCCTCCTCTCACCTATGTTTTCTGCCCATGATATTTTATAATTCTTTTCTTTTGTTGGGATGCAAAGCTTGAGGAAAGCGTAAGCGAAAGGAACTGAAATTCATTCTATTCCAAAAACAACCTGTATTCTGGCTGAAAACACATTAAGAGTCTAAGCTTAACACATAGGAAGACAAGAGAAGGTACAAAAAATCCCAGAAGGTCCCTAAAAAGCGAGAGACTTGCAGGAGAAGTCATCTGGGCAAGTGTGTATTTGCTCAGATTTGGGGAAATGTATATAAACCTGGGACAAAAAATAAAGGGAGTACTTTTTCTCCTATTCTTTTTCCCTCCTATGTCAATCCCTACCATCTGAAATCTGGTTTAGATTTTCATTAGGCCCTTTCAACTTCAAGAAAAGAAACAACTGTCAGGTAACCAAAAATGAAAGAGGCTTATGAAACACATACTGGAAGGGCAGAAATTCAGAAAGCTCTTTAAGTAGCTGAACCAACTCTATACTTCAGTAAATGCTATCTCCACCTCCACTTAAAGCAGCTAGGAATTAACATCACTATTTAGTGCCAGAATTAAAGTTTGCAATTTTTTGATAAGAAGGAGGAAATTTTGCCAATTTTAAAGCTACCGGCTTTAAAACAGGTTTTGATATAAAAGGAGCTTTTTCTAGAAATATTTTATGATCCCATCTTCTTGGAATATACCAGTATTTATGGTTGCAGGTGTTCCAAAGCATTTCTGGTTTTGGTTTGCTTGACTTAGTCCTTCAAGTTGGAAGTGATTTCTGCCATTCAAGCAGACTTGAGTCTTCACAGATATGAGTTCATTTTGGGTTTCATAAAATCAGTTGGTTTTCTGGAATCTCTCTTTTGGTTTTTGTAGTTTGTAACTTATTCTACAAGCTTTTGTTCTTTCTCCTACCTTGTTCTTTAAATTTTTTTGTTGTTTTGGTATCGTTTAGCACGCCTTCAGGCTTGCTAATTTTGGTTAAATATTTTGCAACCATTTTCACCCAAGTTTGTGTATTGTGCACTAACAAGTTGGAAAATTCCAGTATTTATTACTTATTGACCCAGGTACAGGAAATAAGAGGGTGCATTGTGTGTGTGTGTGTGTGTGTGTGTGTGTGTATACATATGTGCATGTGCATATATATGTGTATATATGTCTGTATATGTGTGCATATATGTGTATATATGTGTATATGTGTGTATAGATATGTGTGTGTGTATATATATATTTATAACAAAAGCACTGACTAGTAGTCTTTCTTTTTTTAATCGCTGTATACTGATAATCCTAAATAATATCAGTGATAAAACACTTCTTCATGCTGGGGCACATACTCCCACTTCTTCCCCTCCTTTGGTATGCCACTTCCAGACAGTCTTCATTTTCTCAAAACATTGTTATGAATGGTATCTTCAGGAAACATTTTATTATTAATCATTAAGTTTTTATTGAGAAATAATTCTCATATTATGAAATGCACAACTCCTAAATATTCAACTTGATGTGCTCTGACAATTGAACCTTTGCAGCCACCATCCCAATTAAGATACAGAACACATCTGTTACCCAGAAATAACCCTCTAGCTCCGTTTCTGTTAATTCAAGGTCACCTTCACAACCACCCCAAACAAATTATTTCTCATTTATCACCAGGGATTATTTTTGCTTATTTTCAGATATTATTTAAAGGAAATGTATCTGGTAACTTTTGCTCATCGAAATGTTTTAAGTCTTCAGTTTGTTTCTAGTTTTTGATATTTCAATGATTTTATTCCTTTCTGCATGCAGATCCAACACACTCATTGATACTTATTTCTAGTTGTCATTTGGATCTTGTCATTTGGATCATGGTAAACTTAATTGTTTTACTTTGTACATTTGTTATTTTGTACAAATAATTTATTTCACTATTTTATTCATTAAACTAATTTTTAATCAATTTCAAATTTTTACATTAAGTTAAAATCTTTAATTGACTTTTTGGTTACTATATTGATAATCATGTCTTTTAAATGACACTATTTTCTTTGTATTTTGTATTTTATACTTTATTCCTTCATAATCTGGAATTATACAATAAAAATATTGAAGTTCAAACTCTTTACAAATAAATTTTTCTATAAGTAACATTGATATTATCAGTTAATGAGTGTAACATATACTCTGACAGAGGCTAAGCTTTTAGTTTTCTTTTCTATAGTACTTGTATAATATGCATAAGTCAAACTAAAAATATAAACAAACACACAGACACATGCATATTTTGAATCTGAGATATATTTTTGCCTCATATCCACTGCCCTTTTTAGGAGATGAAAAGATTAGGCATTGATGACACTGAATGCAATCTACCTTTGATAATTCATTTATATTTAGTTTAGTTCAATTGTCATGTTTGTTTTTGTCTACTTCTGTTCCTTAACTTGTCCCAAATAATTACAATGATATTTTTATTTATAAAGTATTCCTTTTCCAAGCCCCAGGATCAGATTTTTAAAAAAGAACTTAAAGTTTGGTATCTTTTCTGTGCATTTAGTACTGGTAAATATATCAAAGACAAATAAAATTTATGATTTTCAAACTCTTTAGAATGTTTTTAGTTAAAAATATCAAAATATTCATTTGCTTTTTAAAAATTAATACCTTTAAGAAAGGGTTGAGTCTTGTTTAATTGTTATCTTTAAATTATACAGTTATTTTTTATCTATAGGATGCTATTTGTGCTCACCCCAAATAAAAAAATTATGTGCTAAGTATTTTTTTACTGCAACTAGATGTATTCAGTGTTCTCTAGAGAAACAGAACTTGTAGGATATGTAGACATATTAGATAGATAGATCGATGACAGATGATAGACACATAGGTAGAAAAATAGACAGATAATCTATTATTTAAAAACTTGACTCAAGCAGTTATTTTGACTAATATATCCCAAGACCTGTAGTCAGCAAGCTGGAAAGTCAAGAGAGCCAATCTTGTAGTTCCAGTCCAAAGGCCAGTAGGCTTGATACCCAGGAGGAGCCAACATTTTGGTTGTCCCAACATTTCAGAGTCCAAAGGCAGGAAAAATCGAATGTCCTAGCTCAAAGGCAGTTAGACAGGAGGAATTCCTTCTTACTTGAGGAAGGGTCAGCCTTCTTGTTTTATTTAGGCTTTTAAAGGATTTGAAAAGACTCACTCATATTAAAGAGACGAATGTTTTACTAAGTCTATCCATTCACAAACGTGAATCTCTTTCAGAAACACCCTCACAGACACACTCAGAATAATATTTGACTAAATGTCTGGGCACCCCAGACCCCAGTAAATTGGATGTGTAAAATTGACCATCAAATAGGTCATGTTAAGTTGCAAAGTTGAAGATTCTCTGCTGTAGAACACCACAGAGTCCTCAGTATATTAATGTGCATTGATAGTTTGCATAGGAGAAAAGTATTTTTAGTACATCAAAAATATTTTCATAATGTGTTTTTTTTTTTTTAGAAACAATGTGTTCAGTAACTGTACTGCAATGAACAGTTTTGAATATACTTTTATAAATTGCAGAATGATGATCAGGTTTTGTTAAAAATACTATTAGTAATAAATTATCTATCTCTTCTTGGTGTTAAATTTTCAGAAAATTATTATCTGTACTTACAGGAAATTATGAGCTTTAATCTTTCATGTAGTTTTCCTTTACCGTGTTTATCCAAATACATCAATATTTCTTCCTCTGATTCAAATAAATAAAGCTTATTTACTTATCTTGTAAACAAAATGGAAATGGAAATAATATAGGCCAGACTTCTACCCAACTAATGATTCATATATTTACAGAGACTTATCACTGGGGCATATTTGTTGGAGACAAAATATGAAGGTTTAATACAATCCAACTTTTTTTTTCTTCTTTTGAGACAGAGTCTCACTCTGTTGTCCAGGCTGGAGTGCAATGGCATGATCTCGGCTCACTGCAACCTCTGTCTCCAGGGTTCAAGCAATTCTCCTTCCTCAGCCTCCCAAGTAGCTGAGACTGCAGGTGCCCAACCACCATGCCCAGCTAAGTTTCTATACTTTTAGTAGAAATGGGGTTTCACCATGTTGGCCAGGCTGGTCTGGAACTCCTGACCTCAGGTGATCCACCTGCCTCAGCCTCCCAAAGTGCTGGGATTACAGGCATGAGCCACCATGCCCAAGCCATCTATTTGTTTTATAGCAATTATTGTTTTTATCTTGTGGCTACTTTAATAGATAATTGTTACATACTATGTAAGCATTAAATCCATTATTTTCTATTTGTAAAGATAACTGAAACAACTGGTTTAACTTTTTAGTAATGAGGTTGTTTCAGCATGTTGTATTGACAGTTTGTGGTCGAGTGTTCAGTAAGGTGATTGTGTCACTATTTAAAACCTTAAATTAAATATATTTTTGACATTGTAAAATAAATCAAAGCTTTCTCTTTTTATTTAATTACCAAGAGTATCTGTGGTGAGGATCCATATGCTAAACTAAGATACATAAAACAAAGACATCCTTATATTTAATATTTTGACTTGCCAGGCAAGCTGTCATTTCTACGTTTATTAAAATACCATCTCTATTCTCTGATTAAAATGGCTAGTCTTCAGAGGAATGTTTTCAAATTTGTAATGATTCTTTAAGTATAATTCCATACTTTCATATATAATTATTTCTAAAAGAAGTATAGAATTCCAATCTACATTTTCATTTTGTTTTCTTTTCACTACTCTTCTAGATATGTTTGATACAGTTTGTCTGTGTCCCCACCTAAATCTCATATCAGATTGTAATCTCCACATTTTGGGGGAGGGACCAGGTGGGAGGTGATAGGCAGTTTCCCCATGCTATTCTCTTGACAGTGAGGGAGTTCTCACAAGATCTGATGGTTTGCCTTGTGCTCACTCTCTCTCTCTTACCTGCCGCCATGTATGATGTGCCCACTCCCTCTTTCGCCATGATTTTAAGTTTCCTGATCCCTCCCCAACCATGCAGGACTGAGTCAACTAAATCTGTTTACTTTATAGATTACCCAGGCTCAGGAAGTTCTTTATGGAGTGAGAGAATTGACTAATACAGGAAAACTGGTACTGGTAGAGTAGGGTACTGCTGGTAAAGATAACCTGAAAGTGTGGAAGTGACTTTCAAACTGAGTAATGAGCAGAGGCTGGAACAAGTTGTGGGGCTCAGAAGAAGACAGGGAGATGTGGAGGAGTTTGGAATTCCTAGAGACTTGTTGAATGACTTTGACCAAAACTCTGATAGTGATATAGACAATGAAGTCCAGTCTGAGGTGGTCTCAGATGGAGATAAGGAGCTTGTTGGTAACAGGACTAAAGGTCACTCTTTCTATGCTTTAGCAAAGGGACTAGTGGCATTTTGCCTCTGCCCTAGATATGTGTGGAACTTGGAACGTTGAACTTGAGAAAGATGATTTAGGGTATCTGGTGGAAGAATTTCTAAGCAGCAAAGCATTAAAGAGGTGTCCTGGATTATTCTGAAAGTGTTCAGTTTTATGTGTTCACAAAGAGATGGTTTGAAACTGGAACTTATGCTTAGAAGGGAAGCAGAGCAAAAATGTTTAAAAAATTTGCAGCCTGAATATGTGGTAAAAAAGAAAAAACTATTTTCTGGGAAGGAATTCAATGTGGCTGCAGAAATTTGCATAAGTAACTAGTAGCTGAATGTTAATAGCTGAAACAATGGGAAAAGTGTCTTTAGGGCATATCAGAGATCTTTGAGACAGCCCCTCCCATCAGAGGCATGAAGGCTTAGGAGGGAAAATGGTTTCACAGGCCAAGCCCAAGGCCCTAATGCTCTGTGCAGGCTCAGGAATTGGTGCCCTGTGTCCCAGCCGTTTCAGCTCCAGCCTTGGCTAATAGGGCCAAGATACAGTCCGAGACATTGTGTCAGAGGATGCAAGCCCCAAACCTTGGTAGCTTCTATGTGGTGTTGGGCCTGTGGGTGCATAGGAGTCAGGAATTGAGGTTTGAGAACCTCTGCCTAGGTCTCAGGGGATGTATAAAAATGCCTGGATATCCAGGCAGAAGTCTGCCACAGGGACAGAGCCCTCATGGAGAACTTTGCAAGGGCAATGCAGAAGAAAAATGTGGGTTTGGAGCCTTCACACAGAGTCCCCTTTCCCACCACTCCATTAGGCAGTGGGGCACTACCTAGTGGAACTGTGAGAAAAGGGCCACCATCCTCCAATCCCCAGAATGTAGATCTACCAACAGCTTTCACTGTGTGCCTGAAAAAGCCTCAGGCACTCAATGCCAGCCCATGATTGTGGCAGTAGGGCCTGAATCCTGCAAAGCCATAGGGACGGAGCTGCTCAAGGCCTTGGGAGCCCACTCTTTGCATCAGCATGCACTGGATGTGAGACATAGAGTTAAAGAAGATTATTTTGGTGATTTAAGGTTTAATGACTACCCTGCTGGATTTTGGACTTGCATGGCACTTGTAGCCTCTTTGTTTTGACCAATTTCTCCCATTTGGAATGGGAATATTTATCTAATACCTGTACCCCTATTGTATTTTGGAAGTAACTAATTTGCTTTTGATTTTACAGAATCCTAGGTGGAAGGGACTTGCCTTGTCTCAGATGAGACTTTGGACTTTTGGGTAAATGTTAGAATGAGTTAAGACTTTGAGGGACTGTTGGGAAGGCATGATTGTATTTTGAAATGTGAGAATATGAGATGTGGGAAGTGCTGGGAGTGGAATGATATGGCTTGGCTGTGTCCCCACCCAAATCTCATCTGAAATTTTAGTCCAAATTGTATTCCCCATGTGTCAGGGGAGGAACTTGGTGGGAGGTGATTGAATCATGGGGTGGTTTCCCTCATGCTGTTCTCATGATAGTGAGAGAGTTCTCATGAGATCTCTTAGTTTAAAAGGGGAAAATTGCCCTGCACTCATTCTTTCACCTGCCACCATATAAGATGTGACTTCTTCCCCTTCTGCCATGATTATAAGTTTCCTGAGACCTCCCCAGCCAAGCAGAACTAAGTCCATTAAACCTCTTTTCTTTATAAATTACCCACTCTTGGGCAGTTCTTAATAGCAGTGTAAAAACAGACTAGTACAACACTCATTAGCATATTTAACTAGTCTCTTAGCTGTCCCTTTCATTATGTTCATTTCAGCTGATGGGCGCATTTGCATAGGTTGAACAATGCAGAGGAAAGGGTTGAATGAGACAATTTATCAGTGTCTTTACTTAAAACCCTGGGGGAGAAGAACAAAGAAAGTACACCAAAATACCAGAAGAGCTGGGGAAAGAGTAGAAATCAAGAGAGGAAAATAAGCTGAAGTGATCACTGGTGTCAAATGTTGCAGTTTTTCTCATAATTACAGTTACTGTGTTCAGTGTTCATTTTCTCAGCAGGGTAATTTTTGAAGGATGTACTTTAACTTCTTCAGTCTTTTGCTTACATTTCAGCCATGCTGGCCTCTATTATTAATAAGATTATACAAATTTGAAGAATGTTGTAGATGGAGAAGGCCTTAGAAATCATTTACTTCAATCACTTAATTTTTCATAGATAAAAAGATGAAAGCCAAGTAGTTTGCCTCAAATTCCCAGCTAGCAGAACAGTGACAGACTCAATATTTTGGCCTCCTCATCAAAAGCTCTCTATTGCTCTAGAGCCTCATTCTCATTTCCTTTTTTCTTCTGTGTTTCTTCCCCACCCCCTTTCCTAAGGAGATAGTCAAAGGAATATGTTTCTTGATGATGAACAGAGCAGGATGCTTTTTGTAAGCAAATGATTAGGGAAGTGAATCACTAGTCATTGCAATTTTTTTTTTTTTAAAAGGAAAAGCAGGCTTTTGGGTGTGTTGAGATGACACTTAACATTTCCTTGAAACAATGTGTGCTTTTGTGTAGTCAGGTTTATTATAGTCATAAATCATGAGGACTAGTAAGGAAGGAAGATTCCATTTCCTTAGCTTTATTTTGTTCCCTCAAGGAGGGACTATAATGCAAAGGCCTTTATATCTCACTACTGCTAATAAAGGAAAGGCCAGATGATGTATTTTCTTTGCTATCTCCTACTCAGAGTTATATAGCATTTATCTCAGCCTTAGCTTTAATAGATAATATTTGTTCGCTTCATTACATTACATATGAGCAGAAAGGACGCAATCCTGAATCGTTTGGGTAGAAATCTTAAAAGCTACGTATTTGCTAAGAATGAAATTATTCATGTCTCTTTGAAACCTGAGGATTACAGACATGAGACCAATGATTCAACAATAAGTTAAACAATCATAATAGCTATAACTAATTGCCTATTTATCTATCATTTCTTACTTTGTACCATGCACAGTTCTATAAACTCCTATTATTGTAATCTTCATTTAAATAAGAAAACTGAAGCACTGACAAGTTAAGTAACTTTTACAAAGCCACACAGTGAAATTCACTGTTAAATCAACAAATTATATATGAGTTCATTCAATTTCCCTTCATTTAAACTACTAAAAAGACATGTTAGCATGCATAATAATTTCATGTAATTAATTTTCAATACAAAACATTGATTACAGTGGCTTAATGAAAATTTGTAATATTAAAGACCTATGAGAAGCTTTTTAACACTTCTATAATATTTAATTCAAATTTTTATTAAAACTATACCACTATAAATATATCCTAAATAATAAATCAATAGGCAATATTATATTTAGGTTCTAAGATATTCATTATAGCATTATTTGCAATAGAAAATATTTGAATCATAAATGTTCATCCTTAGAGAACTATTTAAATGGAGTATGACATGTTTATATGTGCCATAAGTAGAATATTATATAACCCTTTAGATGGTATTTTGAGAAAATGTTAATATCATAAGGTAATGGACATGATATAATATTGAGTAAAACAGTGATATTGAGTAACTATTGAATAAAATAAATTTTACATGCAATATAACTGCATTGTGCAGACACATACACATCCAGAGAAAAGCAATGGAAAGAAATATACCAAAGAAGTTATTTTTTTTTTTTTTTTTTTTTGAGACAGAGTCTGGCTCTGTCGCCCAGGCTGGAGTGCAGTGGCCAGATCTCAGCTCACTGCAAGCTCCACCTCCCGAGCTTACACCATTCTCAGCCTCCGGAGTAGCTAGGACTACAGGCGCCCACCATGTCGCCTGGCTAGTTTTTTGTATTTTTTTTTAGTAGAGACAGGGTTTCAATGTGTTAGCCAGGATGGTCTCGATCTCCTGACCTCGTGATCTGCCCATCTCCGCCTCCCAAAGTGCTGGGATTACAGACTTGAGCCACCGTGCCCAGCCTTCACCAAAGAAGTTTTGAGTGGTTATCACTAATGAGTAAATGGAACATTTTTGAGTATAGCTTTATAATTTTATCTTCTAATTTTATCCTGTGTACATAAACAATGAAATTTGCTTAAAATATTATTTATCCTCTGGCTTATTCTTAATAGAGTTGTTATTTCTGAATAAACTAAAGTAGTAGGTGTAAAAATGCTTTGTGAGAAATGTGTTGATCTTATAAAATTTATCTGACTTCTAGTTCCTATATGAAAAGTTTTCCTTAGAAAATAATATTTATAATTTCCAGGTTCAATATTTAAATAAAATTGCTCTATAATTATGAACTAAAAAGTGTAAAAGTTAAAAATTTGATTAAAGAAATTCTGTGAAATTTATGAAAATGTTATAGTTCTTTCTTTGATGTAGAATA
The DNA here is from genome assembly GCF_000951045.1 of Mandrillus leucophaeus. Classification (NCBI taxonomy): domain Eukaryota; kingdom Metazoa; phylum Chordata; class Mammalia; order Primates; family Cercopithecidae; genus Mandrillus; species Mandrillus leucophaeus. The sequence continues at coordinate 483,117 of NW_012106864.1, forward strand.
TTTAAAATTTAGAAATATATAGACATTCTATGAAATGTAATTGATTATAAAACTCATATAATCTAAACATTTTTCTCTTTTTTTTGAGATGGAGTCTCACTTTGTTGCCCAGGTTGGAGAGAAGTGGCGTGATCTCAGCTTACAGCAACCTCCACCTTCCAGGTTCAAGCGATTCTTCTGCCTCAGCCTCCGAGTAGCTGGGATTACAGACACCCGCCGCCATGCCTGGCTAATTTTTAAAATTTTTTTAGTAGAGGCGGGGTTTCACCGTGTTGGCCCAGCTGATTTCGAACTCCTGACCTCAAGTAATCCTCTGTCTCCCAATGTGTTAAAATTAGAGGCGTGAGTCACTGCGCCCGGCCCTTTCTCTACTTTTGGAACAAAATTCAAGTCATATGAAAGCAAAGTTCTGTAGACAATTTAAGCTTTGTCAGTCATGTGTCAGGGAATTACCAAGAGTAGTTGCTCATTCACTTTCATCTATTAAACTGTCTGAAGCTGTCTTTCTTTACAATGAGATTAGTGATATGAATGATACTTCTGAAGAAAGTCAACATACATAGTTATTCAGGTAATGTGTAATACATTTTATATAATGATGGCTATTCTATTTTAAAAAGATTTTCTGCAGTTTAAAAAAAGCTTCATTATATAACTTGTAACAAATGCATACTATTTTCCAGATAATAATATTAAAGTGAACATTCATTTCCTGGAACATTCTAGCTAGCTAAAATTTTCCTAAACTTGCATAGAGAATATAACTTACAAATGTAACCCCACCAGAAAATATTTCCCAACTTATTTCTCCTTTTTTGCCAGCATTCCTGGTAAAACTGGTCAGACATACCAGAATCTAGAGATTTGAAAAGGTTGCTAACCAGCTCAGCCAGATATCATAGCCAAGGTTTCCACAATTTATTTTAGGTTAATTTTAAATATGGGTTAAATATATTTTGCATGGTAAAGATTTCTGAGCTAGCTTGCTTTGTTCGTATCCTCTGACTTTTTCCATTTCACTGCAGTCGTTCACCCACTAACTAAAACCGTAATTATCATTTGTTATATTAATGCCTACACTAAGGAGGTGAACACGTTAGTTTGACTCTGCAGGAGAAGGAAACATCTTCTTTCCATACGTCTACATTAGCTACTGGGAGTCATAAAGGGTAATTTACTAATGTTTTGATGATTTAACACTAAGTTCACTTCAGATAGTCAAAAAGTTAATTGGCATTTAATTAAAGATCTGAATAAAATCATCCTGTTAGTTTGTGCCCAAATCATGTGTATGGGGTCCAAGATTCCTATTTAAGTTGTTGTAATATCTTCTCCACATATCAATTAGTTGTCTAAAAGGTCTGTTTACTATCTTGGTTATCCAAAATAATGTGGCTCCTTTAAGGAGCAAAAGCTATTTACTCTTTGTAAACTTAGTGCATATCTCAGAGGTCATGCCATTGATCAGTAAATATATGTTAAATAAATACAAATAAGTACATGAGAGAATTATTTGCCTAATGGGCACTGAACTGATTAGATGTATTTAACTTTTGTGGACATTTTACAAATTATAGCCTAAAATTTTAATTATTGACTATTGGAAATAATGGGAATACACTTAAATCTGCAATATTATGAAATATATTTTGGGTGGTTCTGCCTTGCCCAAGCCAAGTCCCAACAGAGACCTTTTGTGATACTCTTTTGATGTAATCCCATACTTCGGATTTGAGGTCAGCATTAACGTAAATCAAGTGAAATCTAGTAAAGAAAAATTAAAATGCTCCAATGCATTCTATATAAAATGATGAAAAATGTGGAAACTCAGGAAAAATTAAGACAGAAATATTTTATTTCAATGTAATGAATATTGATGTGAACCCTGCTGTGTGGACTTTCTGTTGAAAACAATGATATTAATTATATAACACAGCTTCCTATATATTAGTAACAAATAGATTTTCTTAAAGGTGATAATTATGAAGCATAAAGTCACGAAATATCGTACAGGTTAGCCCAAAATAGGAGTGGTGAGTCAGGTTACATTTTTTCTGCATCTTTACAAAGAAAACAAAGAATAATGTTGAGGCAGTTATCCAGACTACTTAAAAAAAAAAAAAAAAAAAAAAGAGAAAAAAAAAAACCTTCTGGTCATAGAAATGTGGATTTGGAATTCTTTATCTTTGAACCAGGTTTATTTATTAACAGCCTGTGTAACCTACACAAACAATATAAGTGTTTGGTCTTCTTGCACTCTTAATTCTTACAGACTTAAATGATAAATACTAAAGTTGAATTCTGATTTTTGCATAGTAAGAGGATAATCAAATGTACCGATGAGGCACTCTAACTTCTTCCTATTTTGTTTATTCCTCTAATTTTGCAATGAACGCTTATTAACTATCCACTATACGTAAGAGGCAGAGTAACGTGTATATATATATATTTTTTATTTTTTGCTGAAAAAAAATAACGTCAGCCTCATTACTAAAGGCTTAATCTTGAACTTTGCTGCATTTTATAATTATTTTGTGGACATAATTTAAATCCCTTTGATTTTTGCAGGAAAAATATGGGTCACGAAACACATTAAGTAAAGGAAAAGAAGATATGCATATACAATACAAGTATAGAAACATAAAACTGACCAAATGGAATAAAATCCACCAAGACTAGGCAGTGATTGGAAATAGACTGTGGAAATTCAATAATTGCTGGCCTAGTGCTGTATTCACACAGGAATAATTTGTATCACTCTTGCACTGTTCCTAAATACTTACATGATTTTGAGAATATTATCTAAATGCTCTGTTCTTCAGTTAGTTTCCTTGTAATTGATAAGTGGATATTGATAATCATCTCATTTGGTTCTGATACAGAATTGATAAAAATAAAACCTTTTTCAAATTATTGATATAAATTACGCACTTATTTAATGTTTATTTCCTTTCATTTGCATCTTACAAGAGAAGTCTTGGGATTTTTAAAAAAATGACATTTGAACTCACAAGCTAGCGCCTTTTGATTAGTCTCATATGAACAACTCAGTCATTACCCTCTGTTGAAATTTCTGTTTTTAATGTCTATTTTTAGCAAAAGCCATCTAATTCCAAAATTAAGAGCTGAAAGAAATCTAATTATATTTAACTCTGCCATTTTACTAGGTGAAGAAAAGAACAAGAGGGTTTAAGTGACTTGACCAACATCACTAAACTAGTTAGTACCAGAGCCAGGACTTTAACTCAGCTCTTCTGAATTCACATGCATACCCTTTACACTATAGGATATGGTCACTTTACTGACAAAACTGCTGTTTAAAGTAGGATATTTGGATGGTTCTGTTCTTACTAACTCTTCCATGTGTCAATAACACCTATCTTCATTGTGTCAAAGCAAGGAGAATCAACATATTAGTCCTACTGACCATTTGACTAAATTTCAGCAAAGAGAAACAAATGTAATAAAATGTCTAGATTTTTTCAAAAAGAAAAATATTTCTGAGAGAGGTTATAAACTTCACTTCTTAATTAGTACTTTCTGTGAGAGTGGAGTTAGGGTTCTAACTTTCTGACTACATCTTTCAGGAGAGGAAAATTATGTAATATATACAAAGATGTCATTTATGATTACATACCATTGAAAACATTATTTGTTACATTCAAAGGGCATATATCTTCTATGTAAGGACTGAGGGTATTTCACATTTTTATGATAAACATACCCAGATTTAAAGGGCAAACAAAGCAGCCAAATTCCTTTTTAAAAAGCTTTTACCATTTAACCTTGAGAGAAAATTAATTTCTGTGCATTTACTACAATTAAACTTATGAAGTGGGAAACATTTTTAAACATCCTTGTTTTACTCAAAATATGGGCACATGTGAAAAACAGTTCTCTTTGCCCAGTCCCTTAAATCCTTGCTTCAAGTTTCCAAACCTTGATTTGACTCTTTAGTCATCTGATCCAACACATTCCACAATAGTCTCCAAACTTATATGACAGTCAAGACTGCGTGAACATGCTGGTTTCTCTTCAGAACGTTATTTCTCTTTCCTTTAAATGGAATGATAGACATAGATAAAAGTGATAGCGAGAAAGATATATAGATTAGATAGAAACGTTATTGTGTCTTTTCCTCCATATCAGAGTATAGCTTTTATAGAAAAATAAACAAAATAACCTATTAAACAAAAAAACAAGCAAAATATTGAATAGTCATCTGAATATATAGGTCAAATGATATAATTCTAGCACCTTTATTTAGCTACATAACAGGGTTTACCAACACTAAGAGTCTGCACCTGTTCGTACTCTGCATACATGGGTATGATATCTGCATCCTATTCCCTAAAAATCCTAGTGAAGCTTTTTCATAGGAAAATTTATATTTGATAGCACTGAGATGGCAAGCATCTTTATTTGATGCCAAGAGCCAAGGGCAAAGACCATTCTCTGTATTCTCAGTAAAATGCCTTAGGCTTATCAACCCCTTGGCTCTTGCCTATGACCAATCCCAATAAGCTCAGATTTCATCTTGGTTTTCACGCACTATGTACTGATATCAACTCATGAGATTAGTTGTGTAATTGTTATTTCTACCTCTCATCCTCTGTTCTTTCAGTACTGAGGTCCTGCTCTATGTGTTTAGATTGAGTGTCATTTTAGACCCAGAAATTATTGCCTGGATCTCAACTCCTGATCTTGGTTAGAGTGTTGCCCTTTCTTTTGGCCTGCAGATCAGTTTCATTTCCTGAATTGTTAAAT
>NW_012106864.1:487933-510000 GCF_000951045.1 Mandrillus leucophaeus
TTGACTAAATTTCAGCAAAGAGAAACAAATGTAATAAAATGTCTAGATTTTTTCAAAAAGAAAAATATTTCTGAGAGAGGTTATAAACTTCACTTCTTAATTAGTACTTTCTGTGAGAGTGGAGTTAGGGTTCTAACTTTCTGACTACATCTTTCAGGAGAGGAAAATTATGTAATATATACAAAGATGTCATTTATGATTACATACCATTGAAAACATTATTTGTTACATTCAAAGGGCATATATCTTCTATGTAAGGACTGAGGGTATTTCACATTTTTATGATAAACATACCCAGATTTAAAGGGCAAACAAAGCAGCCAAATTCCTTTTTAAAAAGCTTTTACCATTTAACCTTGAGAGAAAATTAATTTCTGTGCATTTACTACAATTAAACTTATGAAGTGGGAAACATTTTTAAACATCCTTGTTTTACTCAAAATATGGGCACATGTGAAAAACAGTTCTCTTTGCCCAGTCCCTTAAATCCTTGCTTCAAGTTTCCAAACCTTGATTTGACTCTTTAGTCATCTGATCCAACACATTCCACAATAGTCTCCAAACTTATATGACAGTCAAGACTGCGTGAACATGCTGGTTTCTCTTCAGAACGTTATTTCTCTTTCCTTTAAATGGAATGATAGACATAGATAAAAGTGATAGCGAGAAAGATATATAGATTAGATAGAAACGTTATTGTGTCTTTTCCTCCATATCAGAGTATAGCTTTTATAGAAAAATAAACAAAATAACCTATTAAACAAAAAAACAAGCAAAATATTGAATAGTCATCTGAATATATAGGTCAAATGATATAATTCTAGCACCTTTATTTAGCTACATAACAGGGTTTACCAACACTAAGAGTCTGCACCTGTTCGTACTCTGCATACATGGGTATGATATCTGCATCCTATTCCCTAAAAATCCTAGTGAAGCTTTTTCATAGGAAAATTTATATTTGATAGCACTGAGATGGCAAGCATCTTTATTTGATGCCAAGAGCCAAGGGCAAAGACCATTCTCTGTATTCTCAGTAAAATGCCTTAGGCTTATCAACCCCTTGGCTCTTGCCTATGACCAATCCCAATAAGCTCAGATTTCATCTTGGTTTTCACGCACTATGTACTGATATCAACTCATGAGATTAGTTGTGTAATTGTTATTTCTACCTCTCATCCTCTGTTCTTTCAGTACTGAGGTCCTGCTCTATGTGTTTAGATTGAGTGTCATTTTAGACCCAGAAATTATTGCCTGGATCTCAACTCCTGATCTTGGTTAGAGTGTTGCCCTTTCTTTTGGCCTGCAGATCAGTTTCATTTCCTGAATTGTTAAATTTGTGTGTGTGTGTGTGTGTGTGTGTGTGTGTGTGTGTGGTGTTGAAAGATTGAATATACAAATAACAATGGCCAAGACACATATAAAAATAATAGAAGTTTAACCCACAACCTGTAGCAACCTACCCAGGAAAATAATACTCCTACCTATAATAAACAATTCAGAAACCAGCATGGTGTAAGAGAGACTTGCAGGGAGCCAAATTGCTGCCTTTATTGACAATATTGACAATGAAGCAAGCTAACAACAACTTCTGTAACAATTGACTCCAAATGGCCAGATCTTGATTAATAGCTGACAACTTTCCTAATTTTTGTCCTTGGTTTTAACTTGGAAACAATCACATAGGATGTTCTGCTTCCAGTTAGTCAGCATCCAGCTTCTCCACGCCAACAACCTCTAATCAGGGCATATCTGAAGCCTCTGTTTCGTTTCCCATTATACAGCCTATACTTCTCTCTCTGCCTTTCAGTCTTTGCGAAATGCTATTGATGGTGACTGACTCTCTTGCTACAGCAGTCTCAGAATAGGCATTGCTTTTCTCATTTGTTTGGCCCTTATTTCCACATTTTGTGTGTGCTTTGTGCAGATGCATGAGTTATGCAAGGAACACCAGACACACACACACACACACGTACATATGTGTTAAGATAGGAGATTGACTTTTGTGGGAATGAAAGCTTAGTTTCCTGCTTAGAGTTGAGAATACAGAGACATTCAAATTTTATTTTTCTCCTTTTCACTTGTGACCAAAATGGACACAGAAGGTAGCTATAGGTTTTATTTATGAAATGTGTGGATATAACACACCCACTTACAGGAAAGCATGATAATTAGGGCAGAATGATAAGAGGTGTACCTTCCAATGACCCATCTTGAGGACTCTTGACCAACTATAATTGCTGAGCCACTTAATGTAGACCCCACAACTGTTGTAATGAGGGTGCCATAACTACTTTCAAACTATTGAGTGTGGCGCCTATAAACCCCTCATTGCTTTTCTATTTAGTGATCGTGGCTAATTGACTAGGATGAAGCTTCTTTACTTGGTTTAATCATGCGACAAACATTTATCAAGCATGTTCATAACGACTAGAAACTGTGGGTGAGTTAAACATGTAACACTTTTGACATGTGCCCTCCAGAAATTTTTATTCTGATTTTCATTTGATATCCACATATGAAATATTAAGTAACAGAATAAGGCAATTATATGCCAGATGTCACAGGCAGTATATGATTAAGCCGCCAATTAAGACAAAACGGTGGTTAGGTTTCTTAATTGCTACAAAAGTATATCAACATCTCAATATCTCTCGGATGGGCGCAGTGGCTCATGCTTGTAATCCCAGCACTTTGGGAGGCCAAGGCAGGCGGATCACTTGAAGTCAAGAGTTCACAACCAACCTGGCCAACAGGGTGAAGCCCTGTCTCTACTAAAAACACAAAAATTAGCCTGGTGTGTTGACACACGCCTGTAATCCCAGATACTCAGGAGGCTGAGGCAGGAGAATCACTTGAACCCTGGAGGTGGAGGTTGCAGTGAGATGAGATTGTGCCACTGCGCTCCAGCCTGGGTGACACAAGACTCCGTCTCAAACAAACAAAAAATTTTCATTTGCTCCTAGTAAGTCCAAGTGTAAGCTCACCAAGGCCTTGTCATAGAATGCACTCATCTGCTCTTATCAGACATACAGCTAAAAGAAATTTTATTTACAGGACATATTGGAAATACATGGTTAATCCATTTTGTGTTAGTTATTTCTATGGTCTATACTTTTTCAAGCCAGTCCACTGTGATAACGTATGCTTGGCCTGCTCAAAGAACCATGTTCCCTGATTTGCAGATGAATATTAAGGTATATATGTTTATTTCAAGAGGGCTATAAGGAGTAACCACACCAAACCATTATATTAGCTACAGGATATTATTCAGTAATCTGTTCATGATATTTCTTAGTTTCTCCTTCATAAAATTCTACAGAAGAAAATTATTTCAGAGACTGATATTATACAAATTTTTCTTTTGCTGAGTATCAAGTGAGTTTCTTATTTTCCGATAATAATATAACTGACACTATCTCCTCCCTCTAATTATTGCTGTCAAGAAGTTAGGTGCAAACTTTGAACATTGAATTAGTAAACATACTAATTCATATGTTATAGGAAATGAAGTTTGGTAAAGGAGAAAGGAAGGTATAAGAAACGAAGTGAGAGAAAGGAAGAAGGAGAGTAACCTTTTGGCTCCTGATGCTCACCTTTGACCTTTAGTATTCCAAATATATTTTGGAAATGATGCTTTGCCTCTATATATGCTTTCTTTTTTGATAGTTAAAATTTTAAGCATTTAACTTTAGTTCAGTGTATTACTTCCTCAGATGGAAATTATTCAATTTGCCTTCTCTTACCTAATGTACACACAAAATAATTATAAAAATCCACTTCCTGGGCATAAGCGTTCAAGATCTGAGGCTGTTTCTACTTAATATTACCATAAAAATATGTGAAAGATTGAGCATATAGGTTGATAATTATCAATGCTTCCAGCTAGGACTGATCAATATGACATATGAGGAATAATCATTGGACTTGTGAGGAGTATTAAATAGTTACTGGTTAGCTTCCTCTTTTATCCAGCAGCATCTAAGTGATTTAAATATCACAAAAACTTTTATACTTTCTCTAGTAAACATGTTTCATTTTCATATTTTAACAGAGTTCTGCTCTAAGGATAGGATAGGAAACAGATTTTTACTGAGTGCCAATCGTGGTCGAGTCTTGCGTAGAAACATTTTTTATTCAACTTAATGAGGTAATAAATATTTTCATTTTAAAGAAAGGAAAAGTATGATGAAAACATTTTCTCAAATCACACAGTAAGTGAGAGAGACAAGATTCAAACACAAGTTTATGTAATTTAACAAATCCATGCTCTTTCCTGACATGTCCTGCCTCTCTCTTATTGAATATTTTTATGACAGTATATCACTTTAGTGTATGCTTAAGATGCTTCTTCACCTATTGACTCATTATTTTTGAGAAAAAATGACTGTCCCTCCACTTATTAATTCCTTCTTTTCATAAGGAACTTTTGGGTGTCTATTATGTTTTATATACTGTGACAGATGCTTGGAATACAAAATGAACAAGCTTGTTTCATCATGGCGATATTAGTAACAGCAGTTGGCCTAATTCTGACTTCAGTGATTCCATTTCCACATGCTTAAATCTTTCTTCTTAGGAAGAGAAGTGATTAAACATGACAATTTCATTTTCACATTTTGCAGCTAAGCTGCTATTGTGCACCCTCTTAGAGATGTATCTACTTCAGAGAAGATGAACTGATGTGAACACTTAGATGTTCAAATATTAAACAAGGATTTACAAGGTACTTCAGGATTAAATATGCAGAGTTGGAACTCCCTCGGGTTCTCAGAAATTTGTTGGTTTAAAGAAACAGTGCCATCAGATAGACAACTTTATTAAAGAAAAGGTAAAATTCTACATGCTTTCTCCTTCCAGAGATTATTGAAATATAAATTTATTCGTGACTGTACTGTAGATATTTACATAAGTTCATCAGTCTATGATTAACATTTAGCTGAATCTTTTACTGATGCCACATGTACTTTATGACTTAAAAGAGACAACAACAATCATTTCATACATTGTTCTTGGCTACCTTCTGCTCTTCTCACACTGGCAATTATACAGGACACACAAGTGTAGCTCTAGATCATAGGCACAAATCACCAGATGATGAAAGTTACAGCACTAGTAGATGGATAGCTGAATGGAGCAGCATTGTTGAATATATTTACTTACTGCGAAGGTCACAATAGGTATCTGTCAGGAAAAAAAAATGTATATTTAAGCTGAACTGTGATCAGCCTTGAATATATAAATCAAAAAATTATCACAAATAGTTTTTGTTAAAATTCAAGGCAAAAAGGAGATAATATAATGTGCTCTTTTGAGGAGGGTTAGTAAATAATTGAGAAAAATAATGTTTTCTACCACAGATATGCAGGTGAAGGCAGTGAACCACAGACCCATTTTGCCACATTTAAAACATTGCTTAACTGCAAATTTAAAAAATACAATGCTATGCTTTTCTCTTTAAGAGTCTGAGGATATGCAGACTCTTACTCTGAATCCTACTTTTATTTATCTAATCCTCCTTTTAGTTAGAAAGAAGAAATAAACGAGAAAACTGCACAGGAACTATATATTTATTCAACCAGTCATTGACAAAATCTGTACTAGAAAGTGATCTCTGCTCTTATTTCAGTGTTGTCACTGTAGAAAAGTAGAGGCATGCCATAGATAATTACTTAAATATGCTTCAAATAGATAGGTGTTCTCCTAGGAAAATCTGGCCAATTGCTCGCTCAAATAATTTCATTGCATATACTCATTGTGCTGATAATTTACATACAGAGTAATATTTTTGTCCATTTTAAGTGATTCTATTAAGTCAACTGCAGGTTGCTAAATTACAATGTGTAATTTTGTAACAAAAGTCATTTTCTTTCTTGGTTCGTATGCATATGGTACAATTAGATTCAGTGAAATAATTCCAAGGTATTCTAGATATTAAAGTTTGCAATTTTATACCAAGTATTTTTTCTTATTGTTCTTATACCTGCTTTCTAACCAATGATGTGCAATATTGGGTAATATATTATAGTTCAACTCAAGCTTTCATAATCTTCCTTACATTTTAAAAAAAATTACGAGTTTTCATATTGATTAGAACAAAGCTAGAAAATTATCCTTAACCAGTGTAATCTATCCAATTCTCCCCCTCAATCACCATAACATGATGTACCAATACATCTCCTGATAGTTGATTATGTTGACTGTCGATCCAAAACAAATTGAAACTTACTTATAACCAGGCTGAGGAAGGCTGTTTTATAAAAAACAAGCTAGAAAAATAATTTTAAAAATTATGTTTCTCAAAATAACATATTATTAAATATTCTATACATTTTATTGTCAAAGTTAAACAATACAAAAAAGTCAAGAAGTTCAAATAATCCCAAAACAAGACCCAGAGAAAATCATTGCAACATAGTTGATCCCTGCCCTTACAGAAAACACAATTCCTGAAATTTATCTATATCTATTGTATTTCTATCAATAGTCATAGATATCTTTCACATTAATGAGGTACTCATTTTTCTGTTGTTTCCCTGCTCACTAGGAGCCTGACTCTCTAGTCTTCCTTTGTCTCCAATGCTACATTAACTTCTCCAGTCACTAGTAACTTATTCGTACATTTTAAAATAACTACAAGAGTATAATTGTAACACAAAGGATAAATACATGAGGGAATGGGTACCCCATTTTCTATGAGATTACACATTGCATGCTTTATCAAAACATCTCATGTACCCCATAAATATATATACCTACTCTGTATTCACAAAAATTAAAAATTTCAAATTATCTCTGCATTGAAATCCTACAGACACACCCCTGCATCACCCCTATTTTCATGTCAACATCAATCAGTGGCTTTTTAATCATTTATAATAGGTCAACTTTAATCTTAATTTTTTAAGTATCCTATGTTTTCTATTTTAAATTAATTTTTTATGTATGCTATTTATTTTTTCTTAGGTCTTATTGATCTTCCTCACAAGGCAGTAAGCTTGGTAAGGGCAAGGAGCACTCACACTCTGTCATTGCACTGTCTATTGTCATTTTTAAAGGCTGCATGGTATTTATGTATGTGTGTGGATGTCTGTGTGTATATAATTTCTAAAAAAAAAAAAAAAATCCTAACAAAGACTTTTCCTTCCATAAAGATGGGTTGAGCATACTTTTCTCTATTTCCACCACTAAGCATAGCTATATTACATATTATTATTATTTAGTATCAAATACATTATGTATTATTACATATTAAACATTTTTAAGAAAACTTGAAAGTGGGAGAAAAGTCAAAAGTCAATCAAAAGTCAAACAGGCTAGGAACTTCAGAATTCGAATCATAACACAGTGGTCAGTTTCTTGAGTTTTCTTGGTCTCACATATCCTATATTTGCCACTGGAGAAGCCAGTAACCCAGATAAAGCAATAGTGTAAAACTCTGAAAATTAACTAAAAGCTTATAGCAACCTAGACAGTCTTTATTCAATAAAAGCTGCCAAATATCAAAGAGCAGCAACATTTGTGTAATTTTAACTGATCCTAGTTCCATCTCTGGTTCCACAGTTTATTGGTAACCTTGAAAATAACAGCCTACCTTCCTCATATAAGTAGTGGAGAGAGCAGAATGAACTTAGTTCTATGTGGTGACTTCTAGAAGGCCCACTCAGAAGGCTTGCGTTTACCTCACATAACTCAGAACTCACCTAATAAAGCTGCTGCCTGAGGGAATTTGTCAAAAATACTTAAATGCTAATGTTTCAGTTGCTATTACATCAGGTAATGAAGAACACTGGAACAAAACAATGGATTAATCAAAAATATTAGGAGGAAAATCTATGGGCGAGATGGTTTAGTAAATAAAAGCTCTTAAAGTTCTGGCATATTTCTGGGAGCCTAGAATGTCAATTAGAATGCTTGAGGTTCTGTCCTTACTGCATGGTCAAGAAAGAACTGAGAAAGCCCTACATGTCACCTTTGGCAGACCTTGAGGATTTGTGCAACCAGGAGCTGAAGGCTAAGGCAAAGTTGTAAATTGCCTAGCTGAGTGTTGAGGGTGTAATTCAGCACTCACACAGACACAGACACAGGCACACACACACACAGCCTATAGAAAAAGATAGGGTTATTTTGGGTCTAGGCATTTAAGAAAATCTTTGCCTATTTTCATTGGCTGATCATTAGATAATTAAACATTGGCTTTGGTGGCCTCACATGACAGTAACACAAATTTTCCAGAATTCGTTCAGAAAAGCCAGCAAACAAATAACAATGACTGCAGAAAACAGTAACAACAAACCCCAAGGAGGGCGAGACACATCATAATCAAACTGTCAAAAGCCAAAGGCAAAGAAAATATTGAAAGCTGTAAAAGAGAAGTAACTCAAGTACAGAACATCGTCAATAGCTGATTTTTACCAGAAACTATGGTGTCCACAGGCAGTGGGATGATATAACTAAAATGTTAAAAGAAAAAATAAAACCCATAAACCTACAATATCCAATAAAATTGTCCTTAAAAAGGAGAAACTAATGTATTCCAAATAAGAAAGAAACCATATGAGCTAACAAATGTCTCCTACAAAAAATTGCTAAATGAAGTCTTTCAGGCTGAAATGAAGGGACATATGGTAGTATGCTCAATACACATAATAAATAAAGAACATCAGTAAGCATAACTACTTAACATAAAATACTGCCTTAATAGCCTTTGTATTATTTTTCTTATTTAAAAGATAACTGCATATATCAATAATTACAAATATATGTTGATGGGCACACAATGTATAAAGATGTAATTCATGGAAATAAAATCATAAAAATAATGAGAAGAAAATTAAAATAGATCTAGTACAAAAGAGGAAAATAATGGAAAATTTGAAGAACAAGAAATAAGATAAACAAAAACAAATAGCAAAATAATAGGAATAAGTCCTTCCCTGTAAGTAATTATGTTCAGTGTAAATAGACTAATCTTTCTAATTAAAAGGCAGAGATTGACAGTATAAATTAAAATTAAAATAAAAAGAACATTATCCAACTATGTGCTGCTTATAAGAGATTCAAAATTTAAAGACACAAATAGATTAAAAATAATGATAAAAGATATTCTAGGCAAGACATAACCACAAGACACCTGAATGAATATAATATAGCTCAGAAAAAATAAAATTTAAGACAGAAATTTTACTAGAGACATAAAATGACATTATAAATAAAAGAATCTGTTAATCAAGAAACTATAAGAATTATCGATATACATACAGTTAAAAACAAGGTCTCAAAACACATGAAGTAAAAACGTACATAATTAAAAGAAGAAATATTTTAACATTAATAGATGGAGACTTTAATACCCCACTTTACATAATGAATACAACTAGAGGGGCAGATCAACAAAAATATTAAAACTCTGAGAAAAGTAAAAACCAAGATAAAGTAACAGAGATCCATAGAAAACTCCAACTAACAATAGTAATATGCCTATTCTGCATTACAGACCATGTACTAGGCCACAAAACAAGTAACAATACATTTAAAACCATTGAAATTATATAAATAATGTTCTCTTACCACAATGGAAATAAATTAGAAATAAATTATAGAAGAACATTTGGGGACTAACAAATAACTGAAAATTAAACAACATATTCATAAATAACTAAAGTTTCCAAGGAGAAATCACAAAGAAAATTATAAACTACTACTTGTTTGGGCTGCTATAAGAAGAATACCATAGACTGGGTATTCGAATAACATTTGTTTCCTACTGTTCTGGAGGGTAAGATGTTTGAGATCAAGGTGCCAACATGGTTGGGTCGTGGTGAGAGCTGTCTTACTGATTTTCTCACATGACACAAAGTGATAGAAATAGAAAACAAGCTCTCTGTGTGCCTTTTTATAACTGACTTTATTAGTCCATTTTCACACTGCTATAAAGAGCTACCTGACTCTGGGTAATTTATATGTAAAAAAAAAAAGTTTAATTGGCTCACAGTTCTGCATGACAGGGAGGCTTTAGGAAACCTACAATCATGGTGGAAAGTGAAGGAGAAGCAAGGCATGTCTTACATGGCAGAGGAGACAGGGAGAGAGAGAGGGGGGAAGTGGCAACCTTTTAAACCATCGGATCTTGTGAGAACTCACTATCACAAGAACAGCATGGAGGAAACCATCCCCAGGATCAAATCACTTCCCCTCAGGTCCCTCCCTTGACACATGTGGATTACAATTCAAGATTAGATTTGGGTGGGACACAGAGTCAAGCCATATGAGGCACTAATCCTATAGAGAGGATTCTACCCTCATAAACTACGACTTATGAAAGGCTCCATCTCCAATTCTACCACACTGGGGATAGGGCTTCAATATATAAATTTTGGTGGGAAACAAACATTCAGCCCATATAAAAATCTTTGAGATAAAAAGTGAAAACAAAATATACAGAAATATATGAGATGTAGAGAAAGCAGTGCTCAAATGAAAATTTACAAGAAGACAGATTTCAAATAATCTAACCATCCACTTTAATAAAGCAGAACAAAGACAAAATTAAACACAATACAAAGAAATAATTTTGTTCTCAACCACAAACATGGTAAGTATGTGAGGCAATGCATATGTTAATAAACTCGACTAAAACATTACACAATATATCCCTATTTCAGATATGTTCCACAATATATAAAATTATGTCAATTAAAAAAATTTTTTAAAGATGGTTTGTTTAATCAACAAAATTCAGAAATCTTCAACTAGGCTGACCATGAAGAAAAGAGAGAAGAATCAAATTATTAACTTTAAAAATGAAAATGTGGGCATTATCATGGACCATAGAAACTGATTATAGAATAATGCTATTAACAATTAGAAAACTTAGATGAAATAGACAAACTCCTAGAAACACACAAACTACCAAAACTGATTTCAATAGAAATAGACAATATAAATATATTTATAATAGAATATTAAATGAGTAATAAAGAACTTCCCAACAAAGAAAAACTCAGGGGCGGATGCAATCACTGGTTAATGCTACCATACATTTAAAGAAGAATTAATACCAATCCTTCTCAGCAAATACAGAAAAAGATGCTCAACATTATTAGTCATTAAGCAAATGCAAATGAGATTCATAATTAGATACCACTTCATATCCACTAGGATGGGTATGAAAATTAATGATAATAACAATCATTAGCAAGGTTGTGGAGAAATTGGAACGCTCTTAGATTGCTGGTAGGAATATAAAATGTTGCAGCACTTTAGTCAACAATTTGGCATTTTCTCAAAATTTAAATCAGATGACCCAGGAATTTCACACCCACAAATACACCCAGGAGTATTAAAATAGTATGTTCACTTAAAAATTTATAGGCCAAAGTGTACAAACCTGGAGTTATGCAGGATAAAAATAAATCTATAGAGCTAATGCACAGCATGAGTATGATAGTTAATAATGCTGTATTTTATACTGAAAATTAGTTAAGTGAGTAAATATTAGATGTTCTCACCCATAGAAAAAGAAGGTAACTATGGAAGATAATAAAGAGGATAATTTTCTTGATTGTAGATATCATTTCACTACATATTGTATATAAAAACATCATGTTATATACACCTTAAATATATAAAATAAAAAGAATTATCTTAAAATACCAATAATAACATTAAATGTTATTTCCCTAAACATACCAATTAAAAGGTAGAAATCAACAGCTAGAAAAAAAGCACATGACCCAATTATATGTATTTCTGTATTTTAAAAAAACTCATTTCAGGTACAATAGTGTCCGTAGGATGACAATAAATGTTGGAAAAAATTGCCCATGCAAACAGAAGTAAGCAAGAGTGTCTATGTTAATGTGAGTTGAACTTTACTTCACAGAAAAGACAATTACCAAGATAAATAGGTCCATCCACCAAGGAGGTATAAGCAATCTTACAAGTGAATGCACTGAACAATAGACCTACAAAATATGTGGGAAAAAAAATGAAAGAATAGAAAATTCCAGAATACTGATTGGAGGAGACTTCAACACCCTACTCAACAGTTGATATATGTAGATAGAATATTAGAAAGGATGAACTAAACATCATCAACCAATAAGATCTAATCAACACTTAAGGAATATACAACAGCAGAATGTGCATAGTATTAATGCATTCATGAAAAATGTCCAAAATGGAACACATCTAAATCACAATTGATGCATCAACAAATGTCAATGATTTGCAATAATATAGTTTGTATTTTCTAATCACAGTGAAATCAAACTAGGGAACAATAACAAAAAGAGAACAGCTAAAACTCCAAACACTTGGAAAATAAGTAAGATACTTCTAAATAATACACAGGCCAAAGAGGAAATTGCAAAAAATAAATAGCAAAACTTCATAGAACTGAATGAAAATACAAGATATCAATGTATGTAAGACATAGCTATAAAATGTATATAACTAAAGAGCAAAATTTATATCACTAAAAACTTACATGAGGAAAGGTCTCAAAACAGTAACATAATAACTTAGGAAACTAGAAAAAGAAGAGGAAAATAAACCCAAAGAAAGCATAAGAAAGAAAACAATGGATGCAGAAATCAATAAGGTCAAAACTAGGAAAACAATAGAGAAAATCACTGAATCAAAAGTTTGATTCCTATGTCAAAATAAATAAAATTGGTAAATTTCTAGAAACATTGACAAATTAATAAGAATAAAGACGTAAATCAAATTGGGGAAGTGAAGAAGGGATATCATGACAGAATCCACATCCATTTCAATTGCTTGAAAATCAGAAATTCCTCAAAAGTAATCAAAATTAAAGAAATGATCTGAAGAGTCCTATTACCTGTAAAGAAATTGAAATTGTACTTTAAAACCTTGTAAGTAGAAATATCTGGGCACATATGCATTCACTGAAGAATGCACACAAACATTTAATGATAAATTGATAAAACCAATTTTACAAAATCTTTTTCAGAAAAGAACACTAAGAAATGCTCCCCAACTCACATGAGGGCTTACTACTACCCTAAATGTAAAACCAGTGAAAGACAGTCCAGAAAATGAAAAAAATTAAATAACTCCCAGAGACTTAAATCTAAAAATCTTTAAGACAATATTAACAAATCAGATCTAACAATGTGAAAAAAGAATAATACACCGTGAACAATTGGGCTTTCTTCCAGGTGTGTAAAATTGGTTTCACATTCAAAAGTGAATAAATAGAATTCACCATATCAACAGGCTATACAAGATTATGTCATTATAACCAACTGACACAGAAACATCCCTTTACAAAATTTAAAACCTTCTCAATATAAAAATCTTAGCAAACTAAGAATAAAAAACTTCCTCAAGTTGATAAGAGTATCTACAAATGCCCAGGACCAGACAGATTCACAGCCAAATTCTACCAGAAGTACAAAGAAGAGCTGCTACCATACCTTCTGAAACTATCCCAAACAAGAGAAAAAGAGGAACTCCTTCCTAACTCATTGTATGAGGCCAGCATCATCCTGATAACAAAACCTGGCAGAGACATAACAAAAAAAGAAAATTTCAGGCCAATATCCCTGATGAACATTGATGCAAAAATCCTCAATAAAATACCAGCAAACCGAATCCAGCAGCACCTCAAAAAGCTTATTCACCACGATCAAGTAGGCTTTCACCCTGGGAAGCAAGGCTGGTTCAACATACACAAATCAATAAAAGTAATCCATCACATAAACAGAACCGATGACAAAAATCACATGATTATTGATTATCTCCATAGATGCAGAAAAGGCCTTCGAAAAATTCAACCACCTTTCATGTTAAAAACTCTCAATAAACTAAGTATTGATGGAATCTATCTCAAAATAATAAGAGCTATTTATGACAAACCCACAGGCAATATCATATTGAATGGTCAAAAGCTGGAAGCATTCCCTTTGAAAGTCGGCACAAGGCAAGGATGCCCTCTGTCACTACTCCTATTCAACATAGTATTGGAGGTTCTGGCCAGGGCAATCAGGCAAGAGAAAAAAATAAAGGTATTAAAATAGGAAGAGAGGAAGTCAAACTGTCTCTCTCTGCAGATGACAATCGTATATTTAGAAAATCCTATCCTCTCAGCCCCAAAACTCCTTAAGCCAATAAACAACTTCAGCAAAGTCTCAGGATACAGAGTTGTGTGCAAAATCACAAGCATTCCTATACACCAATAATAGACAAATAGAGACCCAAATCATAAGTGAAATCCCATTCACAACTGCTACAAAGAGAATAAAATACCCAGGAATACAACTTACAAGAGATGTGAAGGACTTCTTCAAAGAGAACTACAAACCACTGCTCAAGGAAATAAGAGAGGAAACATACAAATGGGAAAACATTCCATGCTCATGGATAGGAAGAATCAATATTGTGAAAATGGCCACATTGCCCAAAGTAATGTATAGATTCAATGATATCACAATTAAGCTCCCATTGACTTTCTTCACAGAATTAGAAAAAATTACTTTAAATTTCATATGGAACTAAAAAAGAGCCTGCAGAGCTAGGACAATCCCAAGCAAAAAGAACAAAGCTGGAGGCATCATGCTACCTGACTTCAAACTATACTACAAAGCTACAGTAACTAAAACAGCACGATTCTGTTACCAAAACAGATATATAGACCAATGGAACAGAACAGAGGCTTCAGAAATAACATCACACATCTACAACCAGCTGACCTTTGACAGACCTGACAAAAACAAGCAATGGGGAAAGGATTCAATATTTAATAAATGATGTTGGGAAACCTGGTTAGCCATATGCAGAAAACTGAAACTGGACCCCTTCCTTACACCTTATACAAAAATTAACTGAAGATGGATTAAAGACTTAAATGTAAGACCTAAAACCAGAAAAACCATAGAAGAAAACCTAGGAAATATCATTCAGGACATAGGCATGGGCAAAGACTTCATGACTAAAATGTCAAAAGCAATGTCAACAAAAACCAAAATTGAAAAGGGGATCTAATCAAACTAAAGAACTTTCACACAGCAAAAAGAAACTATCATCAGATTAAACAGGCAACCTACAGAATGGGAGAAAATTTTTGTAATCTATCCATCTGACAAAGCTAATATCCAGAATCTACAAGAAATTTAAACAAATTCACATACACACACACACACAAAATCAAAAAGTGGGTGAAGGATATGAACAGACACTTCTCAAAAGAAGACATATATGTGGCCAACAAACATGAAAAAAAAAAGTTCATCATCACTGGTCATTAGAGAAATGCAAATCAAAACCACTTTGAGATACCATCTGATGCCAGTTAGAATAGTGATTATTAAAAAGTCAGGAAACAACAGATGCTGGAGAAGATGTGGAGAAATAGAAACACTTTTACATTGTTGGTTGGACTGTAAATTAGTTCAACCATTGTGGAAGACAGTGTGGCCATTCCTCAAGTATATAGAAGCAGAAATACCATTGACCCAGCAACTCCATTACTGAGTATATACCCAAAGGATTATAAATCATTCTAATATAAAGACACATACACACGTATGTTCACTGCAGCACTATTCACAATAGCAAAGACTTGGAACCAACCCAAATGCCCGTCAATGATAGACTGGATAAAGACAATGTGGCACATATACACCACGGAATACTTTGCAGCCATAAAAAGGATGATTTTGTGTCCTTTGCAGGGACATGGATGAAGCTGGAAACCATCATTCTCAGCAAACTAACACAGGAACAGAAAACCAAACACTGCATGTTCTCACTCATAAGTGAGAATTGAACAATGAGAACACATGGACACAGGGAGGGGAACATCACACACTGGATCCTGTCAGGGTGTGGGGGGCTAGAGGAGTGATAGCATTAGGAGAAATACCTAATGTAGATGACGGGTTGATAGGTGCAGCAAACCATCACGGGACATGTATACCTATTTACAAAACCTGCACGTTCTGCACATGTATCCCATAACTTAAAGTATAATATAAAAAAAAGGGTATCTAACAAATGCCTATGGTAAACATCATACTTAATGACGAAGTATTGAATGCATTTTCTCTTAAATTGGGATGTGTATATTCGGAACATATGAATTTCTGGAAAATACAAAATCATGGAGATAGCAAAAAGATCAATGGGTGCCAGTGGTTAGAGGAAGGGCAGGGGGATGAATAGATAGGTATACAGGAGTCTTAAGGTAGTGAAACTACTCTTTATTTTATTATAGTGATAGATGCATGTTATCCCAGATATTTCCAAATCCATAGAACATACAACACCAAGAGTGAGCCTATACTGTGTACTATGGGCGATAATGATGTGTCAATGTTGGCTCATCAGTTGTAACAAATGTACTAACTCTATTGGTGGATGCAGTCAATAGTTGATTGAATGTCATTTTGTGCCACATGGCCATATTTGATGAAGAATTTGTGTTTAGACATTGTTGGTGAGAAAGTAAATTAGTTAAACCTCTATGGAAAATGGTATGGAGAGTTCTCAAAGAACTAAAGACCTTTTTAACCCAGCAATCCTACTACTGAGTGTCTATACAAAGGAAAAGGAATCATTCAATACAAAAGACACCTGAACTTGTATGCTCATTGCAGCATTATTTACAAAAGCAAAGCCATGGAACTAATCTAAGTGTCTTTAAATGGTTGACTGTATAAAGAAAATATGGTATATATACAACATGGAATAGTAGTCAGTCATAAAAAAGAATGAAATCATTTCTTTTGGAGCATGGATAGAGCCGGAGGCTCTTTTCCTAAGTGAACTAAGAAAACCAAATACCACATGCTTTCACTTATAAGTGGAAGCTAAAACATGGGTACACAAAATGATAACAACAGAAATAGACACAGGGGACTCCAGAAGAGGGGAGGGCATGAGGGGTATGAGAATTGAAAATAACCACTTGTGTATAATGTTCACAATTTGGGTAATGGGTACACTCAAAGACTCATCCCCACCTATATGCAATATATCTATGTAACAAACCTGCATATCTACCCCCAAATCTAAAATGTTAAAAATACTTTTTATTTAAAATATATAAACAACACTCCACATTTATTTAAAACAAAAAATATTCTGTTAGAAAATGAGCAAAATAAATCAACATACTTCTCACTTTAGAAGATATACAGGTGGAAAAAAGCACATACAAATATGTGTGATATCATTTGCCATATGATTCAGCAATTGCACTGTTAGGCACTTATTCTAGATAAATGGAATCTTATGGTCACAAAAAAACCTATATAGAAGTGTTCATAACAGATTTACTTGTAATAGGCATAAACTGGAAACTTTAATAAGTGAATGTTAAAAAAAAAAAAAAACTTTGGTATTCCCATGTCATGGAATACTATTTAGCATTAAAAAGGCTATTGATATGCACGACAGCGTATATAGATCCAGGTTCAAAAACTATGTTGACTATAAAAAGCCAATCTTAAAATAATACACTATTAGTCTACCTTTGCAGCATTCTTAAAATGACAAGATAGACATGAAAATAGATTAATGGTTGACAGGCGTTGGATGTGGTGGTGGGGAGGTGGTGGGGGGTGGTGGCAGTGGCTATAAGAAAAACAGGTGGGACAAAATGATTTTGAAACATACTCACATGATGGTCACATAAATGTAACCATGATAAAATAGCTTAGTAGGAAACAGCCACATACATGCGCGCGCACACACACACACACACACAATTAGTGCATGTAAAATTAGTTGGCCTGAATAAAGTCAAATGATTTTCATGAATGTCAATGTCCTTGCTGTGACTTATAGCATATTTAAGATGCTTCAAATTTTGAGTAAATTGGGTGAATGGTATAGGAATCACTCCATATTATTTCTTATAACTATGCATGAAACCATAATTATCGCAGAATTAAAAATGAAAAAGAAAAGTAATAGAAACAAAACAGCTAAGTGGTTCACTTTATTTAGGGATCATAAAAAATGTAGAATAATCTGAGTTTTATTCCAGTTCTAGTATTAGAAAAATCTGTTTTTGAGTTATATAGTTCTTTAAGTACATGGACACACATCTAATTTTTTTTTCATTTCTACCACTGCAGACTTGATTGTTAAAAGCATTGTTCTGAATAAGTAATTTTATCTGAAGAGAAATGAATATTCTTTATGTAATTTAATTTCATTTGCAGAAAATACTACAGGTGTTCTATTTAACTCATACTATTTCAAAACAATATCTGTATTAGTACCTGACATCCCGATTCCTTAGTATTCAAACTGGTGTGCTTGAAAATTGAAGTTTCATTTAATCTTTAAAATTTACCAATTTGCACCTGCATGAAATATCTAAGACATCCTATTCAGAGTATGAGGTTCTTACTCATCATTAAGTGGGCATATGGGCTGTCTCTTCTCCCTATTCCTTTACACTGATGCATGTTCTGCAAGAGATTCTGAAATGCTATGTTAAATAATCATAAAAAAATTTTTTAAACAAAATGCGTTAAGTTTCTTGTATCTAAATTACATCTAAGGCCGTGACCTCCAGTATCTTTTTGATGTTTCTCTACACGCTTCTACTCAGGCTTGAAACTCTGAAGCACAGTTGTTATTACAGTATTTTTTCATTTTACTTTTTATTCTAAGCATGTAAGATTGAGAAATATGTTTTGGTGCCAACGCTTTTGAAGCAATGAGGACTACAAAGGCTTCTTTATAACCAAAATCATGAGGCTGACCTTTATTAATCATGTAGCAGATGATAGTCACAGGATTGCTTTCTTCAGGGTAATTTATTAGTTTGAACACAAAAGTACCTGAATTCTACAACAATAAATACATCTGAATTAAATGGCTTTGGTGTGAAAAAAGAACCCAGAGATTAATCTTCCCATGTAATTTAATTTATCATGCATTTCTTGTGTGCTTTCTGCATGCCAGACACTGTGCTAGGCACATAAATAGTAAAATAGTAAAAGGTCTGGTCCCTAATCTCCAAATATTTAGCAAATAGTTTCGATATTTGACCCATCCAAATTATGTGCTGAAATTTGATCCCCAATGGGCCTAATTGCAGGTGTTCAGGTCATGGGGCAAATTCCTCTTAATTAACTTGGTGCTATCCTTCTGGCAATAAGTGAGTTCTTGTTCTATTAGACTTTGGGAGAGCTGGTTGTTAAATAAAGCCTGGCACACCTTCCTCCCCTCTCTCGCTTTCTCTGTCTCCATGTGCTCTCCACATACTGGTTCCCCTTCTTCTGCCGCGAGTGGAAGCAGCCGAGGCTCTCACAAGACGCGATAGCCAGCAACGTTCTTCTACAGCCTGCAACACTGTGAGCCTAATAAACCCCTTTTCTCTATAAATTACCCAGCCTCACCTATTTCTTTATAACACCACAAACAGACTAAGTTAGCAACTAGCCAGGAAGAAAGCTCATTGCACCAGTATTTACAATAAAGTGTGGTAAATAGTATGAAAAAGACCTCTCGCTTATGTTGATTAGTCTTATACCTATTCTGGATCTCAAATTCAGTTTGTAAATATCACTGTGTAGAATCAGTTTGGCTGTTAAACTAAAGACAACCTGGTGATAATTCTCATGATCTTTTGTGAAATTCTGTTACAGAAAAAAGTCAGTTTATTCTGAAAGGTTAATCAATAATCTCCATGTCACTCCTTAATACAAATGTGAAACTTACACTCTCTTTTTCCTCATTGTGTTCCTTGGATTGGCTTTCTGGATAAATTATTTGGTTGGAAGATCTCTATGCTCCATTTTCTCTTTTATATTCACATATTAATTTCTAGGAATAGATATTTTGGTATTTGTAAGGCAGGCATCAGAGATAAAAATGGGATAACAAGGTAGAAATTAAGAAACTCATGTGTATATATATATATGTATTAGTTTCTCTATTTGTGTTATTTAATTTTGTTGTATTAATCTTGTTGTATATTTTAATCCTCATAATCACCCCAAGTTTTTATATTTTCCATTTCTCATGACAAGACTAAGGCTATATTACTTAGGTTAAAACACAATACAATGCAATACAATAAAATACATGGCCAGAATAAATTAAGAAAATTTATAGCATAAAAACATACTCTTTAAATAAGTGACAAACCTGGGAATATAAACAGAGCCCTGGTTTGATGTCAAAATCTTGATATGCCGAATGGTATTGACAGCTTTCTGGTTACATGAAATAAAGATGTATGCTTTGAAATTTGAAATTTTTAAAATATAGCCAATCAGGCTTTCCTGGTGAATTTCTATAATCATTTACAAGTGAATGTTTGCTTTGATACTTGAATACAAATACTCATTCTAATTTTTTATAGCAGCTATTTCATGTTCCTCCTGGAAACAAAGGTAAGTACAGGATTGCAACTCAGGGGACAGTGACTTGTACAAGAAGAGAATTCATTTCGTGTATTCAGAACACATAAAAGCAATTTAGTAAGATAAGTGTTAATTGGTAGGAGTATTTTTCCTTGTTTTTTTGGTTTAAGTGACTTTTTGAAATTGTTTTAATCCTGGCATCTTCCAGGCAGGAGTTTGAGTGCAGTAGATAACATGAGAACATTATTGCCTTGTAATTTTATAAATATACATTTTATTCACTTATTTTTTTCAGTGTGAAGGTGATGAGTCACCTTTACCAAGTTTTTCTAATAGTTTTATGCAGTTCAGGTCATTCAGACCTGAATGTTTACAAATTAGAAAAATTACCTGATAGCATATTCTGATATTTCTACCCAGCTTCCCTTATGAAACTTAATCATATTTTAGCTACTTCAGTGCTCTTTAAGTTCTTTATTCTGTCTCTTGTGACTGAAATACCACACCATCCTGAAAAATTTGATTCCCATGTCACGATTCACAGGATTCATTCACTAACAAATATCTATTTATGTTTTACATATAATATGCTGGGTAGGGGTTCCACAGATAAATGTTTGCCCCTTGCTTCAATGCCAGCTTTTACAAGATGAAATAAAAAGATTTTCTTTCCATACTGTGGTCTTCCTGGTTTTTTCATGTTTTTAACTTTTGTGCTATAGCATCTTAGACATGGTGAATGTACAACTTAATAAGTGAAACCTAGAAAACTGAAAATTTCTTCCCCAGGGTTAAAACCTCATTAGACTATAGAATTCACTATCTTATTTTAATGGCAATACCCTCTTTCTGTTTCTCCTTAATGCACTGGAAGGGCTATCTTAGAAAATCTCTCTCAGGGCCTCCTAACCCCAACTGTCTGTGGTAACTGTCTTAGGCAGTCCCCAGACAACGGGATAGAGTACTTTACGTTGACAACCATTTCAGACTACCTAAGCAATGAGAGGTATAGCTTCACATGGATTTTGGAAGTTAATGTGTACTGAAAGGAAAATTTATCACCTATTTTACCAGGTGGCCATTGCTCCAGCAGGAATTAGAAGTGGCCTTTAGGGAAGCAGGAACTGATTAATTAGGCTCATCTGAAATCACTTGTAGCCATAAAAAATGTTGCTCTAATTATCAGGATGTTAGCCCCAGTGTCCTGGAGAAGTTCCAGCTCTATAATTACTTCTGTCTACCTACTTTCCTCCCTGCAGTTTTAATAAGATTATTTTCTTTGCCTTGAAAAGCAAATTTTAAAAGCTAATAAAGCCATACCCAGTTAAAGCAACACTATAATGACTTACTACATATTTACTGAAATTTAAATTTAAGAATAAAGTGATTATACATTTTCTTATCAAAATATTCAACTTTCTGCTTCCAATAGATCTTTGTTCATATAAAGACAGTTAGAAGCAGGTATATTCAATCACCTTAAAGTTCATGTGGGAATATAAAAATTTCAGAAATGTTCTATTTGCAATATAACTTTTGGAAAAATAATCACCAGACAACATAATATTAATTTTATTTTCTTTGGACCACAGGCTTTATTCTAAAAACTATTAATATGGTTAACTATTAAAATTCATGATTCTGAGGTCTCTGGATTGACATGTCATTCAGAATTGTTTACTGGTGTCTTTTAAAAATCTCCTTGATGTAAGC
>NW_012106864.1:510225-519207 GCF_000951045.1 Mandrillus leucophaeus
AGATCCAAATTCCAAAACTTTGAGTGCCAACATGATGATATGAGTGAAAAATTCCACAAAGTACTTACACTAACTTGTTTTATGTACAATATTACCTAAAATGCTGTTAAAAGTACCTTCAGCCTATGTGTATGAGGTGTATATATAACACAAATGAATTTCACATTTAGACTTGGGTCTCATCCCCAAGATATCTCATTAGGTATATGCAAATATTAAAAATGTGGAAAAATCCCAAATCCAAAACATTTTTTGTTTCAAGCATTTTATGTAAGGTAATATTCAACCTATATTACCACATTGTTACTATGTAATTCTTTTTCATCTTCCATTACATCACATCAATGACCATATAGCAAGATTTACATCATAATAAAATTTTAGCAAAACAATATTTTCCTCAGGTTAACAAAAATGTGAACTTCTAGAGATGGAATTGTTCTGCTACCTTCTTATTTTTACCGTGCTTGCTGTTCTGAAAAACATTTCTTACTGCCAAACTTCCCAGTGATGTGACAAGCGGACCCTAGAAATCATACACAGGAGAATAATCTGGGAAGCACTGTAACAGGACTATCCAAAGGTCATTTGGAGGGGATTAGTAGAAAAGGGCAGAGCTACAGAAGAGTGGCTCTGGATCTTGGACAGCATCTGTCAGTATTGGGTTCATGAGTAAGAATGTTTCGTGGCTGACATGAACATTACTTTTCTCTTACCAAATGTTAGTAGCGTAGAGAGATAGTATTAAAGTAGTTGCTTACTTTTATGACATTTTTTCTCATAGAATCCTTCAATCATTTTGTAAATAAATCAATAGGCTTTTATGAAGTTAATAAACTACAAATGAATTGAAGATGGATTCCAGAGCTAACAAGCCATTGGCCCAGGAGCCTAATAATTCAATCTCTAGAGCAAAGTAGTGTATTTCAATTAGTCTTTTCTCTGATGGATAGTTTGGTTTCATTCAAGTTTAGAAATGTTGTTCCTTCTGCAGAGGACTCCATAGCAATATTTTCTCGCATGTAGAACTTGACATAGGAAGTAAAGACATTTTAGTCTCTTCTTGATAAGGTTCTTTTTTCCTTTTGCTCAGGCATTCCTGAATAACTTCAATACTTCTATTCTCAACATACTGACTTTCTTATCTATTGATTTCAAATATCCAATAGACACTATAGACTTTAATATTTTGGGTGCTAATACCTTAATATTTAAAGCTGGCATTTTCAGATATGGAAATGAACACCCTAGCTAACACGTTTGACCAAATTCATAGAGTGAGATGGAATCTGACAAAGGACATTGAACAAATCCTTCCAAATTTTAAGGTAAAATAAATTTCATAAAGTGATATGGGAGATGAAGAGATACCACATTATGGCAGAAGATAAAAACACATTATATTTCCATTGTAGGTTAATAGTGCAAATATAGGTATATTTTATTGCATAAAGCAAAATGTACTACTAGAAATAACTTGTGCATTTATTTCTTCAGCAATATAGCCTGTTTTACTGAGTGCGGTACGGTGAGTCAGATAAGTATAATGCAAAATATATTGGATTGGTTTCACCCAGTATAGCTTCTAACTTTGCCTACTGAAGATGGTAGTGTTTTAATTCTATGCAAATCTCTTGACTTCCCTGAGTCTTAGGAGGAAGTTGAACTTGATCACTCTTTTTGGCTCTGAGATATAACTTTCTAGTAGACAAAATCTTCATTTTTAAAAAATGTGTATATTTTAGAAACAAGGGACCAATGTAATGCATTTATTATGTCAATTTAGTAACTGAAGGAATTTCAAATACTTTATGCTTTTAGGGGGCAATTATTTGAAATTATGCCCCTAATGTTTACAATCTAGTTTTTACTTTGTGTGTACCTGTAATAGTATAATAAAGATTATGCATAATATGCATCCACTAGTAGGTGGATAAGTGGAAGCATATTAGGACTTGCACATAAACAATCCTAACAACTTTATTTGTAATAGCTGGATTCTGAATGTAACTCTAATGTTAATCAGTGGATGAATGTGTAAATAACCTGTAGTATATCTATAAAATCGAATACTACTCCACAATAAAAAGGAACTATTAATACATAACATGAATAAATTTAAAAATAAATATGCTTAGTGAAACAAGTTATGAGTATTATACGATTCCGTTTATTAAAAATACTCCAATAGAAAATGCACATGAATCCAGGGAACCTGTGCCGAAAGCTTCTCCATGGTTTGCCTGGGGGTGGAGGAAGGGAATTGGCCATGTAGGGAAGGGAAGGAGGTATTACAAAAAAAATGTTGAAACTTTTCGGAATGCTAAATGTGTTTATCGTGATTGTGGCAGTGGTTTCTTGGGAATACATATATGTCAACACTTATACAATTGTATATTTTAAATGTGTGCAATTATACCTCAAAACTGTTTAGAATATGTGAAAATTATTCAAAACTGAATCCCTGCATGCAAGGTTCTTCTAATATTAGTAAAAAAATATGTATTAATAAAAAACTAGAAAAAATAATTATATGAAAACATACACATAAACATATGATAGAGGTACTAATGCAAAGTATATGAAAAAAATGAGTCTTAAGGACAATGTAAATGTAGGACAAAATGGGAGAAGGAATGGGAGAAGGAATGGGAGAAGGAATGGGAAAGCGAGACAGAAGGAAGTAGAAGGAAACAAATGATTAGCATTATACTTTATTGTTAATTTGAAAGAAGCAAAGCAATTTCATTAACCTCTTATTTGTTTTATTGTAATTTGGTTGGTGAATATTGTAGCTACAGCCCACACAAGGTCAAATAATATTGCTTATGGTCTCTAGAGTTCAGGCAGTTTTAATTGCACATTGGAAAACAAATATGTTTACGCTTTGCAGAGTGTGTAGTGTTTAAATTGAGGCGAAGGGAACATCTGGGATGTTATAAAGCGAGAGGCATAACTACAAAAATTAATCAGCTGACACTTTTCATTATCATAAAGCTGAATGACTTTCAAAAGACCATAGTAGCTGTGCTCATTTGGACACTGACATTAAAATGTTTTAGGTGCTTTATGGCATCACTCTGACACTAATATGCCTTATTAAAAGATAATACTGTAGTATTAAGAAGAAAACTGAAGACGAAAGTAAGAGTGGCCAGAGGCCAGTTTATTAACCTCTCTTTCCCTCTGTCAGTGAATATTTTATTCTAGTTGTGGCAACTAAATGTGAATAATAAGATTTTCAGAGAATTTTTATATCATATCATTTTTCCATATAATTTATTTTTGAAGCTTTTGTCTCTGGATCCTGTCTCCCCCAGCCCTCTTTGCCTACTCAAAATCTATACATGTTTCTTAATCAGCTTACACATTCTTCTTCCATGAACTGTTCCAAATATTCAGGTTGGCTTTAGTACTCCATCTGTTATATTTATATCATGTTTCTCACTTTGGTAGGCAGAATTTAGTCTACCTGGTTAATTATCTGTTATCTTTTCTGTTTCCTCTCTGGGCCAACTTAGACCAGTGACTATGAATCCACATGTACATGCACTGAAACTACTAACACTCACCGTGTGTGATGGAAAGCTTGGGGTTCAATGCCTTTTTCTGAAATCTCACTAAAAGAAGAAGATAAAACTAATATACAGTACACCTAATAGAAAACTCAACAGTTACATTGGAGAGTTTATACAAATTAAAGAGCTGTGTTGTTCAAATGAACAACAAAAGTAAATGCAGCCATTCAAATCAAGAACCAAACCTATTACAGGAGCTACTGAAGAAATGTGTATTGATTTAACAAGATAACCCAGGAAACTTCCAGAGTGTGCTTTATGGTATCCTACTGGTTAAGTAACTTAACCAATCCTCTGCTCTGCATATAACAATAACTTTATTTGTGTGTTGTTCCTAGGTTAAATAAAACTCATATGAACAACTTTCTAATCAGAAACGAATGATTTTTGTATGCCATACACAAAGCATATTAGAGCTAGACAGAAAAGCAAGGTGGTATTTTTGGTAACTTTACCCCTCAAAATTTATACAGCTCACAGGCTGAAGCATATCATACCCACTTATCAAAACCAGGGATTTCCTATTAGCAGCTGCATTTTGTGCTAATAACACAAAACAATGATTTCTACAAGGAAACTCATCAGTTAGCTACACTGATCACTTCTTACAGCTTATTACCAATCACCCTATTATTTACATGAATGGACAATGAATAGTCTGAATGGACTATCAGATATATTAGTCAGATGAAGAGGGGAAAATAAAGATAATGAGCCCTGTTTAAAAATCAACTTTCAAGAAAATAGGGAAACATAAAATTTTAAAATATATGTCTAATTTATATTGTCAGAAATTCAAGAAGATTTTACATCTGTAATACAAGAACATGATACTTTAATACAAATAATTGGAGATTAAGCATTTAAAGTATTATTTTAAAAATAAATTGATTCAATGAATAGCAGAAATCGTGTGGTTGAAAAGAAAATTTGTATTTGAAATACATGTTTACTTAAATATTTCAAGAAAACCAACTTAAACCAGTAAAGAGAACTTGTAAGTACTAAAGTGATTCAGTAAAATGGCCTGTCCTAAATCATATCTACCTTAAATACCAATAATTAATGAGAATATGTTATCAAATATTTTATTCACACAAACTAGTAACAATACAACACTCACACCCACACACACTTAGTGGCAAAAAATTGTGCAAAGTCTTTGTGGTAGAGAAAATGAAGGCCCTGTAAAGATATGTACACACTAAACTCTAATCTGTGAATAATACGCTATATGATAAAAAGAAATTTACATGTGTGATTAATTATCTTGAGATAGATCTGTAATTATAGATTATTTAGGTGAATTCAATGTAATCACGTCATGAAGATTCTTATGAAAGAGAAGCAAGAGGGTCAAAGTCAGAAAAAGGAGATGTGGCGATGGAAACAGTTTGGAGTGATGCATGTTGAAGACTGAGGAAGGGTCCACAAGCCAAGGACTGCAAATGGCCCCTGGAAGGTGGACAACACAGGAAAATGAATTCTCACTTGGAATTTCCAGAAAAAACACAGCCATGCCAAACCTTGATTTTAACCCCCTCAGACTCCCAGAATTCAGACCTCCAGAACTGAAAAATAACAAGTCTGTAATGTTCTAAGCCACTAAACTTGTGGTAATTTATCACAACAGCAAGAGAAAACTAATATAGCTTGTAGAATTTTGATAAATCAAAACTCTAAAACTGTTAGGAAAAATATTAAAAAGTTTCCATACATATTGTAACATATGAATTATTCCCCAATTAATCCATAAATTCTAAGCAACCAAATTAAAATTTTGTAATCTTTACTATTATAATCATTATTATAATCAGTATAGTTATTAATCTCCTACAATATGTGATAGGCATTGATTTACATGTCAGACATAAAATCACAAGGAAAAATCGAAATAAATGTTGCTTACATTGAGGTTATAGTTTTATGAAGAAGATAAAAGTAAACTTCAGAAGATTATACACGCTTATATACATGCTGAGGTTTGTGTGTATTTCTCTAACAAAGGCAAGAAAGATGGAAGATACAGGGTTCTATGAGAAAATACTATTGGGTAACTAATCTAAGCAGCAACATCAGGAAGTGATATTAGAGCTAGGATCTACAGACTGAGTAGGAGCAGGCTGTATAGGAGGAAGGGAGGAGTAGCATGTGCAGAAGTGTTTTGTGAAAGGATTTATTACACCTTGTTCATGGTTCATGGAAAGAAAGGTCAGCATATATTAAATCGTATTTTTTACATAGGCCAATTAAAGATTTTACGTTTGTCCAAATAACACAATTGCGGCACAGGCACACAAAGGTATTTGTGTAAGAATGCTTACTGTAATGTTTTTATAATGTAATAGTAATATTTAAGTATCTATGAATACATGTGTCAAAGATACACACACACACACACACACACACATACCTCTATATATATTCTAGTAAATTTAAAAATATAGTGACATTTTTTAAAGTTCATAACACATTATGGCATAGAAAAAGGTCTTTATCAGTACCTGTATTATAGTTTTCATTCTTAAAATCTATTATGTGTATGTGTAAATTCATAAAAATGTATACTCATATATTCCTGTTGCTCTAGGCTTTAGAGTGTGAAGAATATACACTAAGTATTTAAAAGTAGTTTCATTTGCAAAGTAAGATTAGGCAAACGGGGAACATTTTGGTTTTCTTACTGTATTTATTACTTGAGTTGATTAGAACAAGATAATTTATAATTTTGTTTAAAAATAGGAATTAAAATACATGTTGAACTTAAATTTCAGTTGATGTTAACAAAAAAAATCATCAAATTATTGTGTTTAACCATACATTTAATAACTCATCAGCCACTACTTATTTTGTACCCATAACGTTAGTCATAAAAAGCAACTGAGTCTTAACCTTATTATTTTATTCTGTTTACTTTAAAATTCTGTAAAATAAGTATTCTAGATGTCAAAATTATGCAAAAATTAATCCCTGTTTCATCCTTGATTATTGCGTGTATTATTAAAATTCTCAAATAGGCAGCCTCTTAAGTCAATGCAAGAAACTGAAAACATAAATCTAATTAATCAGTTGCTCATAATTTTTCTATGTAGCAATATTATCCAAAGATATCTTGACTGACATAATAAAAATCTGTTTCACATTTTCTGTAAAATAATACAGAGGAATAATAATACAGGCAGACATCTACAAGGAGAACAAATATTTCCCTAACACTATAATCCCTGATTCAATTATCCTTGTTTTCATCGGACTAAAAGCAAATGATCTGATTAAAAAATAGGCATAAACACTTTATAATTCTGGAATGTAGAAAGCAAAATTTAAATTTAACAAAAATGTGTATAATTTTGATATAGCATTATTTATGTTGATAATTTGACCAATAATAATATCCTATACTTATAACTTGTTCTAATTCCTTGCCTCCATTATGGGCTTAAAATGGAGAGGGTTCAACCTTTGGAGGTGGAATTCTTTGAGAAATTTGAAGACAATACAAAGCAGCCGGTGTTTAGCTGCAGTATTCCTAAACTTTTACCTTAGCAAATCAAAGTCATGGACAGTCTTTTTTCACACTTCTATTAGTACAACAGTTTTTGTGCTGTTCCATAAAAAATAGTATTGACATTCAACATACACAACACATGTAATTACGCTGAATGCAATTATTTAGCTTGTCTACTTTAACGTGATACATGACACCATTATGAATATACAGATTCCTATTCTGTTCCTAACCTTTTCAGAATCCAACTTATATTCACATTCTCTATGAACTCACATCCAACAATTTTAGTTTGACTGAATATGCTCAGGCAGTTATATACTGAAATGACATACATTTACTTATTTAACTGCATGCTTCTGTACGTTAGCTCTCCTACAACTGAACTGTCACCCTCTTGAAGGCAAACAGCATGTTCTGCACTTGTTGGTTGAACTGACATTCTGTCTATATGGTGTATTTCGTTAGTTAATTGCCAACTAGAGGATGGTGTGGAGTGACTTATTCATGCAAGATTATTGAAAAGCTATGAATAAAGCTGTTATCTAGAATGGAGAAGTCAATGCTGATTTTAAGATTTTTAAACTTTGTTTTTGTGTATTTTAGTACAGTTTATAACTGATTTTTGTACGGATAATGCTTCTAATGTAACATTAAACTAAAGACAACAGTTTCCCACTATCATAATCAGTCTATTGATACACACAGGGGCCCCTCAAAGTTTTGGTTTCACTTTGATGAAAGTCCCCAGCATTTAGAGTAGACTCGTATTTTGCTAGTAGCCCCTCCCTCTATTATTGCAGGATCTGAGATGCTGCTGTACTCTGGAATCTCTGGGAGATATCACAAATTATATATAGCAAAAAGAAAAGACTGTATATTAAGAAGTTGCAGGAAATGCTAGATTAATTTGTATTACTGTGAGTGCTCATAGAACCTTTAATAGTTTAAAAAATATTATTATCCAAATTCAGTTTTAGCATGCAGCATTTCCCAGAATTAGTTGACCACACTCATACTTTTGTAACTTCTGATTTCAAATACTTTGTATCACAGTTTTTATGACATCTACTGTATAATAATTATTCCAGGAAACCAGATAAACCAAATTTCTAGAAAATTTTCATATTTGTTACCAGATAGTTCATGGAATTGTGAAGGGTTTCAAAGTAATCTTGTTGAGGAATTTTAACCACATTATTCTCCTTGGGGGGAAAATCATAAAACACTACATATAGACAAGTGGTAGAGACAAAAGTAAACTTGCTATAATCCCTGCAATTTGTTACCAGTATATAACATGATCAAATTTGCAATACTTACTTCCTATATAAAATATGAGTATGTTAACTGCCTCTCTTGTTATTAAGCAGGTCGTTCTTTACAAATACACATCTTTATTGTTTGCATGAACAAAAATATTTCTTAAGCACGTTGAGCCATGAAATATGAATCAATTATTGATAGAATTGAGACATTGAGATGGTTAACAATGTCATGTTAGTTCTGTAAGCCACAGCAGACAACAACAAACAAAAAATTTTTGGATAGTATCTATATCTCTGAGATAGGAAGAATTCCAAAGGCTGATAATGAAATCTAAGGTTGTTCAGCTGCTTAAACAAGATGGTCGTAGGTATTTAAGTCTAACTCAGTGTTAAAACTGTCATGAAATGCATAAGGCTTTGTCACTTTATGCTCTATGACATTACACAGATAACTAATAGTAATAGTACTTACTTTATAGAGCTGATATGCAGATATATATACACACACACACACAGGTTATATATATATATATAGATATATATATATACACACACACACACACATACAGGTTATATATATATACACACACACACACACAAATACAGGAGGTTCATACCCCGGCCATAC
>NW_012106864.1:521958-522950 GCF_000951045.1 Mandrillus leucophaeus
TCTAAGCCACTAAACTTGTGGTAATTTATCACAACAGCAAGAGAAAACTAATATAGCTTGTAGAATTTTGATAAATCAAAACTCTAAAACTGTTAAGGAAAAATATTAAAAAGTTTCCATACATATTGTAACATATGAATTATTCCCCAATTAATCCATAAATTCTAAGCAACCAAATTAAAATTTTGTAATCTTTACTATTATAATCATTATTATAATCAGTATAGTTATTAATCTCCTACAATATGTGATAGGCATTGATTTACATGTCAGACATAAAATCACAAGGAAAAATCGAAATAAATGTTGCTTACATTGAGGTTATAGTTTTATGAAGAAGATAAAAGTAAACTTCAGAAGATTATACACGCTTATATACATGCTGAGGTTTGTGTGTATTTCTCTAACAAAGGCAAGAAAGATGGAAGATACAGGGTTCTATGAGAAAATACTATTGGGTAACTAATCTAAGCAGCAACATCAGGAAGTGATATTAGAGCTAGGATCTACAGACTGAGTAGGAGCAGGCTGTATAGGAGGAAGGGAGGAGTAGCATGTGCAGAAGTGTTTTGTGAAAGGATTTATTACACCTTGTTCATGGTTCATGGAAAGAAAGGTCAGCATATATTAAATCGTATTTTTTACATAGGCCAATTAAAGATTTTACGTTTGTCCAAATAACACAATTGCGGCACAGGCACACAAAGGTATTTGTGTAAGAATGCTTACTGTAATGTTTTTATAATGTAATAGTAATATTTAAGTATCTATGAATACATGTGTCAAAGATACACACACACACACACACACACACATACCTGTCTCTTATACACATCTAGATGTGTATAAGAGACAGGGCAGGAGTGATGGGGATAGGCAGATGCCACTTTGCTTATCTTGAAGACTGAGGAAGGGTCCACAAGCCAAGGACTGCAAATGGCCCCTGGAAGGTGGACAACACAGGAAAATGAATTCTCACTTGGAATTTCCAG
>NW_012106864.1:529287-538656 GCF_000951045.1 Mandrillus leucophaeus
CCAATGGTGCCCAGGCTGGTCTTAAACTCCTGAGCTCCAGCAGTCCTTTTGTCTCAGCCTCCCAAAGGGATGGGATTACAGGAGTGAGCCACTGTGCCCCCAGCCTATGAAGACATTAATAATATTGATGATGAAAGAGGTTAGAATAGTCAGTAACAGACTGTAAGTGCTATGAATCCTTATTAAATGAAAAAGTACCATAATAAAGTAATGATAGTATGTTGATATAAAACAATTGTCTTCTAGCTATCTTTTTATAAATACATAAACTTCTAAAAGATATAGCAAGCATTGAGATATTACCAAGCCTCATAGATGAGGAAAATAGAGTTTATTGAATAACATTTATAATATATTCTACTGGGAGCAAAGCACAAAGAAATGCTGTGAGAAGAGAAGTAAATTTCTTCAGGCAACGGCTCTATGGGACCTTGCCCCTATGTATGGTCATTAACTGTTGAGATTAGGATTCAGGAATGATACAATTGCTAGTTAGGTAATGTGCTGCTACCTTAAATCTAGCAGAAAGGCAGAAACATAAAAGGTATGTGATATTAGACTAGTCCTGAATCTTATGGCTTGTTATTTAACTATAAAACTACAGTAACCAGCCTTGTGATACAATGGAAGTTTCAAATGATGCATAGGTGGAACCCCTTACAGGTATGAACTAGAAATGCAATCACCAGTTCCATCATACATGTGTGTCCTGATACCTGGTAACAAGGTAAATGCATGAATACAGGCCCTGATGTTGCTTTTTATATGCTTTTAATTCCTTCTGTTTTGAAGAAAAGTAATGAAATTGCTGTTCAGGAATACATCAAATCAAAATATTTTAGTGGCCATTGCATTTATTTCTGCTCTTGTCTTTACTATTTCACTTTCTCTAATTTGGGGTTTATTTTCCTCTTGCTTTTTTATTGTGAAAAGATATATTATAATGTTGTTTTATTTGACGTTTGACTACTTCTCTGACATCGGTGTTTATTGCCATAGACTTCCCTCTTAGTACTGCTTTTGTTATATCTTATACATTTTGGTATGTTTTTCCATTTTTATATGTTTCAAAAATTTTCTTAATTCCTTCTTTTTCATTGACCTACTGGTCATTCAAGGAGCATATTGTTTAATATTTATATGTTAGATACAAAAATCAACATAAAAATATTAGCATTTCCATATGCAAACAATGAACAACCTGAAAAGAAACCAAGCAAATAAGCAATTTAAAATAACTATAAATACAATAAAATACTTAGAAATTAGCCAAATAAGTGAAAGATCTTGACAATAAAAACTATAAAAAGTAGTAAGATAAATTGAAGGGGACACAGAGAATTGAAACATTCCACATTAACAGATTGGAAGAATGTTGTTAAAACGTCCATCCTACCCAAATCAATTTACAGATTCAATGTTATCCATATCAAAATACTAATGACATTCTTCACGGAAATTTAAAAATCAATAAGAAAATTACAATGGCACAAAAACAACCCAGAATAACCGAAGCCATTCTGACCAAAAAGAAAAAAAAAGTACTGGAGGAATCATGTTACTTGACCTCAAATTATATTATAGAGCCATAGTAACCAAAACAGCATGAAACTAACTTATAAACAGACACACAGAACAACAGAACAGAGAACCCAGGATAAATCTACATATTTACAGTGAACTCATTTTTGACAAAGGTACCAATAACATACATTGGAAAAATGTCAATTTCTTTAATAAATGGTGCTGGGGAAATGACAATCCATGTGGATAAGAACGAAACAACACTCCCCCATATCTCAACCATATACAGAAATCAAATTTTAAAAAGATTATAAACTTAAATCTAATATGACAAATTGTTAAACTACTAGAAAAAACCATTTGTAAAACACTCCAGGTCATGGATCTGGGCAAATATTTGAGTAATACCTCAAAAGCACAGGCAACCAAAGCAAAAATGGACAAATGGTATTACATCAAACTAAAAAGCTTCTGTACAGCTAAGAAAACAATTAAAGTTAAAAGACAACACAGAATGGAAGAAAGTATTTGCAAACTAGCCATATGACAAGTGATTAATAACCAGTAATATATAAGCTCAAACAACTTAATAGGAAAAAAAAAAAACCAACAAATAATCCAATTAAAAAACAGGCAAAGAATCTGAATAGACATTTATCAAAAGACATACAAATGGCCAATGGTTATATGAAAAAGTGCTCAATATCATTGATCAGAGAAATGCAAATGAAAACTACAATGATATCTCTCCCCAGTTAAAACAGCTTTTAATCAAAAGACAAGCATAACATTCTGACAAGGATGTAGACAAAGGGAAACTCTCATACACTGTTGGTAGGAATGTAACAATTAGTACAGCCTATGTGCAAAAATGTATGGAGGTTCTTCAAGAAACTTAAGATAGAACTGCTATACAATTCTGCTGGGTATATACCAAAAAAAAAGGGAATTTCGCATGTATAAGAGATACCTGCACTTCCATGTTTATTGAAGTACTATTCATAATAATGTAGATACAGAATCAACCTTTGTGTTCATCAAAAGATGAATAGATAAAGAACATGTGGTACATACACCCAGTGGAATATTATTCAGCTATGAAAATAAAGAAATCCTGTCATTGGCAGTAACATGGATGAAACATGAAGATACTATGTTAAGTGAAATAAGCCAGGCACAGGAAGACAAATATCACACTTTCCCACTAATATATGAGAGTTAAAAAGAAAAAGAATAAGAATTGAACACACGGAGATAGACAGTAGAGTGATAGTTACCAGAGTTTGGGCAGAATAGTGGGGAGTGGGGATAAAGGGGAAGTGGTTAATGGGTACAAAGATATAGTTAGAAGAAATAAGATCTAGTGTTCATTAGAACAATAGCATGACTATAGTTAAAAACAGTTTATTATCTATTTCAAAATAATTAAAATAGTAGAATTGATACATTCCTAACATAAAGAAATAAACGATAAATGCTTAAGCTGATGGATACCCCAATTACCCTGATTTGAATGTGACACATTGTAGGCTATATCAATATAGCACATGTAGTTCATAAATATGTGCAAGTATTATTTATCCATAATAATTAAAAATAAAAACAATTTTAAAATAAAAATATGCATTTAAGAGGGTAGTAAGAACATTTTGGCATTACTTGCATCATACCCCTGCCAACCCAATCCAGCACAGCATGGAGGGAGACACATCATCCACTTGGGGAAAAGATAAAAATGTAAGTAAAGGACTTTGCTTTGAACTTCAACACTGAGCCCGTCTTAGTAAAACCTAGCATTAGACAGATCCCACTGCCCCATCCTTCAGGCTAGCAGCCATGCTACCTCTAGGCTAGACAACCTCTAGACCTTCCCTGTTACCAGGCAT
The DNA here is from genome assembly GCF_000951045.1 of Mandrillus leucophaeus. Lineage (NCBI taxonomy): Eukaryota > Metazoa > Chordata > Mammalia > Primates > Cercopithecidae > Mandrillus > Mandrillus leucophaeus. The sequence continues at coordinate 532,698 of NW_012106864.1, forward strand.
TGCTACACAGTCCTAGGCTTCAGTCTTGCTGATTTGACCTCTGGCCTGTATCACTGTTGAGTTACTTTCAGAGGACCCAGGTTCTGGAAAACTCTCAGCCATAGGCAGCCTTTAGAGTCCCCAGGCTTCTATTGTTGTCCAGTGCTGTGCTGGCTGCAGTGGGCCCTGGGCTTCTGGTTCCAATGTCCCAGTGCCATGTCAATTGTAGCTGCCCCCAGCTTCTGGTGCATGGAGGTTCTCTGCCTGCCACAAGTCTTTTCCAGACAAAGTCAGTTGTGAAAGCTGGAACAAGTAGCAAACTCTTTAAATGCACAGACAGTAATTTATGACCATAAGGAAAAAAAAAAAAAAAATTAGGGAAACGTGTCATCATATAGGCAAAATAAAGTACCAGTGACTGATCCTAAACAAATAATGATGTATAAATAGCCTAATGAAGAATTCAAACTAACTATTTTAAGGAAGCTCAGGAACTTAAAGACAATGCAGAGAAACAATTCCAAGAAATAAGGAAATCAATATGTAACTAAAATAAATTTAACAGTGAAATTTTTTAAAAAGTCAAATAGAAATCTTGGAGTAAAAAAAATAAAAATGACACAAAATGCAATATTAGCATCAATAGCAGAATTGATCAAACCGGAGAAAGAATTATGAACTCAAAGACAGGTTATTTGACTATACATAGTCGGGGGGCGGTGGGGAGGAAATAACCAGAATGAAAAGAAAAAAAGTTTTATGAGATTTATGGAGCATTAAAAGAGCAAATTTTTAAGCTTTGACTGTTTAAGAAGAAGAAAAAAATAAGGATGTGAAAAGCTTATTTGAAGAAACCGTGGCAGAAAACTTTCCAAACTTGGAGAAACACGTAAATATCCCGGTATATGCCCCAATCAAATTCAATCCAAATAAAACTACCCTGAGACATAATCAAGTTGTAAATGATCAAAGATCAAGATGAAGGGAGAATCCTGAAAACTGCAACAGTAAAGAAACAAACAATACATAAGGAAGTTCCAATATGACTAGGAGCAGACTTTAGCAGAAATCTTACAAGCTAAGAGAGTGGGATGATATATTAAAAGTGTTGAAGAAATAAGTGTTAACAAAAAAAATACTCTACTCAGAAAACGTCTTAAGAAATTGAAGTGAGATAAGTCTTTTCCAGACAAACAAAAGCTGAAAGAGTTTTTTTCCCACCAGATCTGTCTTAAATGCTGAAGGGAGTTTCCAAGCTGAGTGTAAAGGACACTAATGAGTAACATAAAATCATCTGAAAGTATAAAACTCACTGATAAAAAGAACTATACAAAACCAAGTTCAAAAAGTCCTTTAATACTGTAAAGTTGGTGTGTCAGTCATTTATATCCTTATAAGTATGAAGGTTAAAAGATAAGCACATTTCAAAAAGCTAAATGATTTGTGAAACTATACATAATATAAAAAATTAAACTGACAGCAAAAAATTCAAAATGTGGAGTGGAGATTGGAGTAAAAGTGTAAAGGTTTTTAAATATTTTTCTCAGCTTAGAATAACCTATTATAACTACAATATGTTTTTGTAAGCCCCCTGGTAATCACAAAGCAAAAATCTATAGTAAATTAACAAAAAGTTAAAAGCAGGGAATGAAAATATAACACAAAAGAAAACTCAAAAAGGAAGGCAGCAAGAGACAAATTAGTGAAAGATGTGGAAAACAACTAGAAAACAATAAATAAAAACCATAGTAAGACCAAACCTAGCAATACTTAACTTGAATGTAAATGTATTAACTTATCCAATCAATATCCATAGAGTGGCTGAATCGATTATTTAAAAAAATTTCCAATTATAACTATGTTCTAATTATGTTCTGTCTATAAAAGACTTAATTCACCAGTAAGGACACACAAAGACTTCAGGTAAAGAGATGGAAGAAAATATTCCATACAAATAGGAAATAAAAGAGGAGTGACTGTACCAGGTAAAATACACTGAGTAAAAAAGTACAAAAAGAGACAAAGTAACTCATTGCATAGTGATAAATTCAGAAAAAGCATGTAACAATTGTGTATGTATATATGTGTGTGTATATATACATAATATACATACATATATATATATATATATGAACCCAATGTTACAGCACCTAAATACAAAAAGCAAATATTAATAGATCTGAAGGGAGAGATAAACTGCAATATTCAATCCTAGGGGACTTTAACCCTCCACGTTCAGCAACGGACACATCAGTCAGACAGAATATTAGTAAAGGAATTGGACTTAAACTATAACCTAGATCAAATGAACCTAAGTGACATATGAAGAACATTTCATATCACAACTGCACAATATATATTTTTCTCAGCTAAACATGGAACTTCTCCAGGATAGATTAGACATTAGGTCACAAAACAAGTCTTAACAAATTTAAGAAGGTAAAGCCATATCAAATATATTTTCTGACCCCAGTTATATAAAACTGGAAATCAAGAACAGGAGGGATTTTGAAAAATGCACAAACTCATGGAAATTAAACAACATGGCACTGAAAAAATCAATGGGTTAGTGAAAAAATGGGTTTGTGAAAAAGTCAAAAGGATATTTTAAAAAGTATCTTGACACGATACAAATAAAAATGGAAATACAACATACCAAAACAGATCAGATACAGCAAAAGTAGTTCTAATAAGGAAATTTATAGCAATAAATACCTCCATAAAGAAAAATGTATTTCAAATGAACAACTTAATGTTTCCCCTCAAAGACCTAAGAAAACAAGAACAAACAAGCTCAAAGTTAGAAGAAGGAAATAATAAAGATCAGACAAGAAATACACGAAAAGACCAGCAAAAACCAACAGAAAAGACCAGCAAAACTAAAAGTTGCTTTTTTGAAAACAAAATTAACAAACCTTTAAGCTAACTGAACTAAAAAAAAATAGAGAAGACAAATTAAATCAGAAATAAAAACTTTGCAATGGATACAACAGAAATTCAAAAGATAATAGACTTATAAAAAATTATGTACCAACAAATTGGGTAATCTAGAAAAAATGTATAAATTTCTTGAAACCTATATAACCAACTAAGATGGAATTAAAAAGAAACAGACATTTTAACAGACCAATAATTGTTGCAGGAAATGAGGAACCCCGAACAAAGGGACTGAATGGAGTTGCAGCAGAAGAACATAAATTGTGAAGATTTCATGGATATTTATCAGTTCCCAAATAATACTTTTATAATTTCTTATGCCTGTCTTTAATCTCTTAATCCTGTTATCTTCATAAGCTGAGGATGTACATCACCTCAGGACCATGGTGATAATTGTGTTAACTGCACAAATTGATTGTAAAACATGTGTGTTTGAACAATACAAAATCAGTGCACCTTGAAAAAGAATAGAATAACAGCGATTTTTAGGGAACAGGGGAAGACAACCATAAAGTCTGACTCCCTGCAGGTTCAGGCAAGAGTCATATTTTTCTTCTTGCAGAGAGCCTATTAATGGACGTGGAAGTAGGGAAGATATCACTAAATTCTTTTCTTAGCAAGGAATATTAATACTCTGGGGAAGGAATGGGTTCCTGGGGGGAGGTCTATAAATGGACACTCTGGGAATGTCTGTCTTGTGCTGTTGAGATAAGGACTGAGATACGCCCTGGTCTCCTGCAGAACCCTCAGGCTTACTAGGGTGGGGAAAAACTCCACCCTGGTAAATTTGTGGTCAGACCAGTTCTCTTCTCTCGAAGCCTGTTTTCTGTTAAGATGTTTATCAAGGCAATATGTGCACCGCTGAACATAAACCCTTACAACAAGTGGTTCTGTTTTTGCCCTTTGCCCTGTGATCTTTGTTGGATCATTATCAGTGGTTCTACTTTTTCCCTTTGTCCCTGTTTCCTCAGAAGCGACCCTTATTAGTAGAGTTCTGCTTTTTGCCCTTTGAAGCATGCAATCTTTGTACCTACTCCCTGTTCTTACACCCCCTCCCCTTTTTGAAACCGTTAATAAAAACTTTCTGGTCTGAGACTCAGGTGGGCATCATGGTCCTACTGATATGTGATGTCACCCCCGGTGGCCCAGCTGTAAAATTCTTCTTTGTACTGTCTATTTCTCAGCCAGCCAACACTTACAGAAAATAGAAAGAACCTACACTGAAATATTGGGGGTGAGTTCCCCCAGTAAATAATGAGTAAGGAAATTGAACCAGTAATAAAAGTCTCTGGTCAAAGTAAAGCCCAGTACTTGATGGCATCACTACCGAGTTGTAGCAAACATTTAAAGAACTAATACCAATTCTTTTCAAACTTTTCCAAAATTTTGAAGTGAAGGAAATATTTCCAAATGCCCTTTATAAATAGACCAGTATGACCTTAATTTCAGAGCTAGAAAAGACACTACAAAAACAAACCAACAAAAAACTATAGCCAACATCCCTGAGGAATACAGATGTAAAAATCTTCAGTAAAATACTAGGCAAACTGTATTAAACAACACATTAAAAATATAATTCACCATGATCAAGTGAGATTCATTCCAGGGATCCAAGGGTGGTTCAATATATATAAATCAATAAAAATGATATATCACATTAAGAGAATGAAGGACATAATCATATGATATTACAATAGATGCAGAAAAATCATTTGCCAAAATCCAGCATCCCTTCATAATGAAAAAAATCTCTCAAAAAATTAGGCAGAGAAGGAATGTTGCTCAACATAATAAAGGCTGCATAAAACAAACACACAGCTAACATCAAACTCAATCAATAAAAGTTGAAAGCCTTTCATCTAAGCTCTGTATCAAGACAAACATGCCCAATCTCATCACTTCTAGTCAGTATAGTACTGGAGGGCCTAGCTAAACTGAAATTAAAGAAGTTAAATTGGAGTTGTTGGCTTATGACATGATCTTATGTATAGAAAACCCCGAAGATTTCACCAATTTTTAGAAATAATGAACAAATTCAACAACATTGAAAGATACAAAATCAACATGGAAAAAATCAGTAGCATTTCCACTAACAGTGGACTACCTGAAAAAGAAATCATAAAACAATTCCACTTAAAATAGCTATAAGAAAATAAAACATTTAGGAATAAATTAACCACGGAGGTATAAAAGCTTTACACTGAAAGGTACAAATCACTGATGAAAGAAATTCAAGAAGACTACATATGAAAAAAAAAAAACCCTCATATTCATGGAAGAATTAATATTGTGAAAATATCCATATTACCCAAAGTGATTCACAGATTCAATGCCATCCCTTTCAAAATACAAATGACATTCTTCACAGAAATTTTAAAAAATACCCTAAAATCGGCTTGCAACAGAAAAGACCCCCCAAAATAGTCAAAACAGTATTTAGAAAAAAAAATACCTAGAGGCATCACACTACCTGACTTCAAAATACTTATATTATGAAACTATAGTAACCAAAACAGCATGGCACAGGCATAAAAACAGACACATAGGCCAATGGAACAGAACAGAGACAAAAGAAAAAAACATGCACTTAATTTCAATTGATTTCTCAACAAAAGTGAGGTGACATAAGCACACAATGGGAAAAGGAAATCTCTTTAATTAATGATGTTGGGAAAACTGAATATCTATGTGCAAAAGAACAAAATTAGACTTATTTGACACCATGTACCAAAATCAATTTTAAATGAGTTAAGGACTTCAACCTAAGACTCAAAACTATGAAACTGCTGTAAGAAAGCACAGAGAGAAAGCTCTATGACATTAGCCTGGCAATGGTATCTTTTTTATATGACCCCAAAAGCACAGGCAACAAGAACAAAAATAGCCAAATGGTATATGTCAAACTGGAGAGCTTCTGCAGAGCAAAAGAAATGATTGACAGACTGAAGAGACAACCTACAGAATGAGAGAAAATGTTTCCAAATTACACGTCTGATAAGAGAGTCAAAATATTTAAGAAAATCAAACAACTCAAAGCAAAAAA